>NC_056729.1:1528466611-1528531611 GCF_019279795.1 Protopterus annectens
CAGAACAGACACCTGCAGCTGTAATATAAATGAAGTAATATTGGAATACACATCTCCATAATATCGGCTAGTTTAATTTTTTACATACATAATTAAATGTTACTTACTCAGTAGTGGGGCATTGGGTGTTTGCCGGGCCTCCTGGATCCAAAGGTTCAGTTGGTCCTGCTTGCGTCTCTTCAGGTCCGCATGGTGGTGACGGACCTGCTCACCAGTCCTTGGAATCCCTGTGGCACTGGTGAGATCATGAGCCAACTGGTCCCACGCCTCAGCCCTGTATGCTCCCCAGAGGACCTGGCCCTGCATGAGTTGGGCCTCATGATTGTGGACTAGGAGCCAGGCCATGTACCTGGACTCCTCAACACCCCACCTCTGTGCTTGAAAGCGACTACCCTCACCTACTCCTGACATTCTGCCTGCAGGTCTGTTCTACAATCGTTTATGCTGTGTATTCCCGCCTATGGGGCTTATATAGTCTGTTTTTCCCGCACATATCTGTGATTGGCCATTTTGGAATTGTATCAACTTCAGTAAACCTGCATTGTCATGCTGTAGTTTGTATTCTTTCCTATATATTAGCTATTATTGCATTTCTAGGTACTGCTGTCATGGCTTAGTGGTTCTGTTCCTTGACTATGGTGTATAGTATCCTGGGTTCGAACCTGGCCACTGCTTTTTATTTTTCATGACTGTCTAGACATGCTGAGGGGTGTGTCTGTGTAAAGGCAGTTTTGATACGGCTTGCTCAACGTTGCCCGTCGGTTAGCTTGTTTGCGCGGTGCGCAGCTCTGCGCAAACGGGGTACGCTGGTTTAAGCCTCATTTGGCTATCGGCACGTATATGATGCTCAGCTCAGTTAGGGGCACATAGATATAGCGTGTTAAACCACTGCTCAGCTACGGGCACTCATTTTGCACCAGTTAAACCACTGCTCATCTACGGGCACATACACTCACCCTGTTAAACTGTAGCTCATCTATGGGCACATCTGGCATTTTTTATTCTTTTGTTACCTCACATTTCTTCAATATGAATGGGCTATTTCATTACATTTTACATAAGTTGTGGTTTTATGTCTACATATTTGTCAGGGACTTGTTTCCTGCTTATTTTGCAAAAAAAAAATGGTGTTGTGGGGGCTCGAACCATGAATGCCTGCTCTGCAGCCAGCATCTCTACCACTACGCTATTGCTTCCTGGTTTATTTTGCATATTTAGTTTTTATATGCTTTCACACTGACTGCTAACTGTAGCTGCGCTATGGGCACGCCCGCGCAAACGAGTGCACTCACGGTTAAACATCTTTACAGTTTAAAAAAAAATTATAACATGTTCATTTATATTTATTTTATGTTCATAGTCTGTGGGGGCATGTGTTGTGTTCTGTTTATTCACATTTCCGTGGACTCTGTCGTGGGTGTTTCCTTTGGGTACTTTTCCTCTTCTGGGGGCATGTCCGCTTACAGGGCTCGGCCTACGGACACGCCCCCTACTGTCTTACACGGACCGTGTTGGCCTTCAGTGTGATTCAGCATGCTCGCATTAATATGCAGAGCATGCTGACATCACTCCGTTTAACTGCAGCCTCCGTGTATGAGTTTTAACTCTTACACAGAGGCTTCGTGAATCCTGCCCTATGTCTTTGCCTTCTGTCCCTTATGGTAATCTAACTTTTAAAGTGCCTCCCTCCCCTCTTTCATTGCTATTGTCTTTTGAGTAACCTTGTGATGATATGATGTATTGCCAGCTATGCCAGGAGAATTAGGACAGTGGATGTGTAACATATGCCAGCAAAGCTATCTGGAATTTAGTAAAGAATTATATGTTCTTTGAATATCAAACTGATTTGTATAGATGCTTGTGTTGAAAATGTATTTGTAAAGTTGATTGTGTTAAAAATTTATCAACAGTGTGTTCTGCTGGACAGAGGAAGAAATGTACATGGTAACTGTTGAAATGTATATATTATAACAGAGGATACTGGAAGAGAAGAGGTTATTCAAAATCCACCTGACTTTGAAAAATAGTAAGAAATTAAATTACTTAATTTAGGCCATAAGATGTTATCTTACAGTTCTCAATGCAGCCAGAGGAAAAAAAGTCTATACTAGGAAGCTTTCTGCATTGTCATTGGGATGAATTAATTACTACTCTGGAAGGGTGGAGGTTTGAAATTGTTATATGACTTCCAGGAGCTGCAGCAGATTTTAACAAGTCTCTATGTGTGTGCATTATTGACACATATGTGATAAATTCTGGCATTTTCTAGCCAAGGGGAAAAGCATGGGAACCAGATGTCAGATGGCCAGATATGTGTGATGCCATTCTGTAATCCATCACTAAAAATAATGTTTAGTACTAGGTGAAATGAAGTCTCAGAGCACTCTGTTTTTGTAACCTGATTTCTCACCTACTTCATCTTGCCTTGCTCTGGTAAGTAACCAGGGAATAATAATTCTTTAGATCAGTCATGAAAATATATTGAGATTAGTTAAGTATTGTTTTTTTCTGTAACTGTGTGAACTGTCCAACTGTGTTATTTTTAATATTTCCTGTGATTGAAACTGTGGTGTTTTTTATAAATAGATATTTAGTATTTTCATGTTTTTTCTTACTTATTATTAAATATATTTACTGGTCTTTTGGCTTTTCCCCGTTAGGGGTCACCACAACAGATGACTGGTCCGCTATTGATTGGCAGTGGATTTTTATGGTATCAAGTTGCCAGCCTGGAGCCAACCTTCAAGGAAGGCACACACACACACACACACACACACACACACACACACACACACACACACACACACACGCACCTACCTGCATGTCTTTAAAGTTCACTCAACCACAGAGAGGACACGCAGACTCTGCACAGAAGGTACTCCAGCTGAGAATCGAACTAGAGAATTTCTTGCTTTGAGGCAACAACGCTAACCGCTGCATCACCGCGGCCAACATCACTAAATATATTTAAATTTTTCAATTTGGCTAGTCCTTTAGAGAATATTTTAACTTTTGAGAGTACTTATCTCTATTGATGATACTGTGGCCACTCATGAAAGCCTGGCTGTTTGGTCAACATTACCATTTTTATTAATATTAATTTCACTTGGTATAATTGGGTACCCTTGCAAGAGCCTTACAGTAGCTGGCTTTGGGGTGTCTGTTGGCAGTGTAACTACCTTATAATCTGAGCAGAAAGGGACATAGCTAGTAAATCTGTGCCAGCCTTTCCCAAGTGTGTGTGTGTGTGTGTGTGTGTGTGTGTGTGTGTGTGTGTGTGTGTGTATGTGCATGTGTGTGTGAAAGTCAAATCTCAAAGACTATGTGTGTCAGCTCTCAGAGCAGGGACATGAAGCACTGGTTTCACAGAGAGGGTACTAGAGGACTTGGCTTGGACACTTAGCTGAGGTCTCAGCCCTATAGCTGTACCAGTGGGGATTCTTATTGGGGACCTGTAGGGAAACAGATAGAGAAATTCATACCCTGGACTGAGTGTGTTCCCTGTGTGCTGTTAAGGGAAATTGTGCTAGATGCAGAGAGCTGCATCTGAAAATCATGGGTGTATCCATTTTTGTTCCAAGTGAACAACCCTTTCCACTGTCAGTGGTGAGGATTCATACTCCTTGATTATTGGCTCAGAGGGGGGGACATCACAAACCTATTTAAGTACTTTCCACCCATTGTTTTTTATATATCCATAATGCTAAATGCCCACCCAGCAACCAGTATTGCACTTCAGTAAACCTCCTTAACTGCAAATTCTATCCTGCTCATTTTTTAATACATCCCATCCCCTTAGCACCCCCACTACACTCTGGTCCTGAGTAATCCTGCTCCATCCTTGGCAAATAAGATATTTATGTTATTGTTTAGCACTTAGGTTAACTCTTTAAAGTGCTACTGCTTTATTTTTGCTTTATTTGTTGTATTTGCCTTTAAATCATTCTAGGGGTCCCTAATACTTGAAATTGCCTTGTCAATAGTTTGTTTAAGCTATTTTGTTGTAACATTACACTCACAAATAGTCTTTTTGGTGTTTTTACATCAGGAGGTTAGCACTGCCCTGTACAGACTTAAAGAAGGAGAAGGTCACAGTCAGCTGCCTGTCAGGTGCCAGGATCCATCAGATCACACACACACGTATGTCTCTCAACAACAAATACTGTTATGACTCTGTCATAGTCCATACTGGAGTGAATGACTTGAGACATGCATCACTTGACTGTATGAAGAGAGACATGACTGAGCTCTCAGATTGTGTGTTCCAGGCAGGAACCCTGCACAGAATTCTACCTTCACCCAGGATGATGCCTCAGTATAAACAAAAAATGCTTGACTTCAACAATTGGCTTACCTTCTGGTGTTAATCCAGGGGGATCCAGTACCTGTCAGCCTTGGAAGAAATGGCTGACAGACCACGCTGCTTTGCCAGAGATGGTCTTCACCTGTTGCCTTATGGCATTCGGTTAATGGCAAAGGTACTTGCCTCCCCCATAGTGCCTTTTTTAGGCAGTGTCATAGCAACAAATTTCCAAATGTAAAAAAAATCCACTAGAGAGAAACTTAATGTTATGCTGCTTAATGCTAGGAGTCTAAATCAGAAACTGCACTCACTGGAAGCACTGCTTACATTAGAAGATGCCAATGTCTGTGCAGTCACAGAGATATGGTTAAAGGCCGCAGAGAGCACCCTAGCCAAACAAGGCTACAATGCCTTCCACACATTCAGACCTCAAAACGAGCATGAAAGAACCAAAGGCGGAAGTGTATCCATCTTCGTTTAAAAGAAATACATCTTAAGACTGGTCAAACAGTATGATTCCCTAGAGCTACTCCAAGTCCAACTAACTGTAGGTAAAATTTCCTTCCATATCATTGTTAGCTATATGTCCCCCACCATGAACCACGAGAACCACTCTGCCTACCTGGACCTACTTGAGTCACTCAGTATACAGCCAAATACCTTGGTCATGTGTGATTTAAACTATACTTCCACTGACTGGGAGTCATACATGAAAACAAACATGCTCATCCTAAGGTTCCTGGACTTTGTTAATATAAATGCTCTGGAACGGATAGTCTGCACCCCCACAAGGGGCTCGAATGTCCTAGACTTAGTACTCACCAACATAGGGGGTCTCTGCACTACCCACTGTGTGTTGCCTGTCTGGTAGGGTCTGATCATAAATCAGTCTCATTTGAAGTAACAATTATAGCTGACCCCCCAAGAACAAAAAGGATGAAAAATTTCTCCAGAGAAAACTATAACTTCCTAAGCAATGGCACAGATAGTTACAAACACCCTGCTACCACTTTCAACAACGACTCCTACACAGAGGTTTACACAAATCCTCTGTATAAACACCTATACAAATGTATGCTCAGCTGTACCTGAACAGATAAAAACAAGGTCCTCACAAAAGAACAAGCCACCTAGGTGGACATCAAGCATAAATAAGTTATACAACAATAGGAAGAAACTAATGTCCAACAGCAAGAGGGAACTGACTCAGCAGAGGAATGACACCCTCTACAGATTGAACAAGCACATTAGATATGTTGTAAAGTCCTCTAAACCAATTATGAAGCTAAACTAGCATCCCTAACTAAGGATAATCACAAGGCATTCTTTAGCTACATCAGAAACCAGCTTTGTGCCAAACTAGTAGTGGATGATACGATTCATACTGACCCTGAGGACATCTCCAACCTGCTAGCAGACAGATTTGGTATAAACTTTGCACCCTTGTCCCCACCAGACATACCCCAAGGCACACTTGTCACCAGTCCTCTACCTAGTATCTAGAAAGAGCAGGCCATAACCGCTCTCTCCATGGCCAAAAACACAGCCTCTATAGGACCAGATAACATCCCAGGCTGCCTACTAAATGGTCTAAAACAGAACCTAGTGGAACCACTTGGTACTTTTTTCACCCACAGTCTAAGTACTAGCTTTGTCCCAGCAGAGTGGAAAACAGCAACAGTAATACCCTTGCACAAAGGGGGTCCATCAACCAACCCTGGGAACTATATACCCATAAGCCTAACCAGCGTTATCTGTAAGGCCATTGAGAGAATCATCATGGACCTTATCAACACATAAGTGACCTTCAAACTCTTGACCTGATCCAATTTGGCTTTGTTAAGGGTAGATCTTGCTTATTAAACCTGGTGGACTTCTTCACCAACACCTTGGATGAAGGAAAACCAGTATAAACAGCCTATCTTGACTTAGCTAAGGCTTTTGACACAATCCCCAATAAGGCATCATTGAAAAATTCACCCAGCTGGGAATTAACCCATAGGTCACTAGAAGGGTAGCCAACTGGCTCACTGACAGAATGCATACAGTCAAAGTTGGGGACTCTACCTCTACCAGCAGACCAGTTACCAGTGGTGTATCACAAGGATCTGTGCTGGGCCCCTACTGTTTGGAATCTATGTCTCAGACGTTCAGGCTGTGGCTTACCAAGTTTGCCGATGACTTCAAACTTAGTGCAAACATTGAGTTCCCCCAATGATGTTGCCATACTACAAAAAGAGATTACACAGACAAATGATTGGTGCCAAAGCCACGGGCTTAAACTAAATTAAAAAAAATGCGTTATCATCTCTTTTGTCAAAGGTGAAGTCCCTGCAAATTACAATATTAACAGTACCCCCTTACCTCAAACCCTGTGGTGAGAGATTTGGGAACACAAGTTGATAGCAACCTTAACGTCCATCACCATGTATCCACAGTGGTAAAGAAGGCCTTCTGTGTTGCACATCTCATAAGTAAGTGCATTGCATCCATCTAAGGATGTTATAACTTCCCTTTTTTCATCCCTCATCAGACCACTAATATAGTACAATGCTCCCTTCTGTATGTACCTCACCAGACACCTGCAGCAGCTGGAGAGACCTCAGAAGCTTCTCACCAAGAAAATTCAGAGCCTTCAATACATGACCTTCATGGACAGACTGAAGGCCCTGTCACTGCACCTGTATCTTATAAGCTGCTGAGAGGCAACTTGTGCTTGGTCTATAGAGCAATCTCAGACCCTTCCCTAATGGAAATGCTGCACATCCGCAAGTCAAATGGGACAGGATTCACTCACTCTAGGGATCTTAACCTAGCCTGTGACATTAACAGTACATGCTGGTGAGACAGATATTTCTCCCAGAGATTGCCACTCCTCTGGAACAGACTCCCAGGGAATTCATGTAAAACAGAACTCCTCAATGACCCTATTTAAGTGTAACTTAGACAACTGGATGAGAGACCGTAAACTTACCCCATGGGTGTCACCTATATCTCTCTTGGATAAGGGCAGTTGGTGCTGATCATAGACTTGCACTGAAAATATAGACAATACAGCTTGGTCAACAATGGAACAAGGGTATAACATGGCTAGGCTTATAAAGGCCCTAGGGCCAATAGCCTAGTAACCTCCTATGAACTTCCATAAAGTTAATTTTTATCTATAAAACTGCCCTTACAACTGAAATATGTAGCTCAGTGTGGCTAAAACAAAGCCATTACACAGAGACAAGCTTAGACCAGCTAGTTTGCACATAAAATAGCATTGTCAATTTTTAGCACAATTTAACCCAGTCTAGTGCCAAACCCCAGAGACCACCCAAGTAGATCTCTATATAACCCAGTCCAAAACCTAAAGTAGCCCCAAATACAGGTCTAGACAACATGGATATGCAACTTCCAAATGTTTCCATAGCCAGCTTGGTAGATATGAGCATCCTGAGACAATCAGAATCATAGTCAGAATCAGAATCACATTTATTGGCCAAGTATGCATGCATACAAGGAATTTGACTCCAGTTTCAGTGACTCTCCAATTCTCCAAGTATGAATTACATAAATGACATACATACAACTATTAAGAACAAGACAAATAACATACATGCAACTATTAAGATCAAGACAAAAAAGTAAATATACATATACATACAAGGTGCAAAGTGCAACTCAGCAAGAAATACTGAAAGAAACTCTGAAAGAAACAAGTAATATCAATATGTAAACAGTACTGCAGAATCCTCCGAGGCTTGGGAAAAATAATACCCCAACCTAATAAGCTGAGTTAACCATTTATGAACTTGATGGCCTGTGGGAAAAAAACTGTTCTTATATCTGCTAATTTTGGTGCGTATTAAAATATAATGTCTGGCTGATGGTAATAGTTCAAAAAGATGGTGGCCTGGATGTGAAGGGTCGGTGATGATTTTCCCTGCCCTTTTCATGACTTTGAATAGTACAGGTGCTGTAAGGAGGGCAAACTAGCACCAATGATATTTTTGGCAGACCTGACTATTAGATGTACCCTATTTTTGTCATGATTAGACAGAGATCCAAACCACAATGTCATGGATGAGCTGAGAAAAGACTCAATGATTGCTGTTGTTGTTGTTGTTCGGCTTTTCCCAGTTAGGGGTCGCCACAGTGGAACTTCGGTCTGCTAATGATTGGCAGTAGATTTTGACGAGCGCCGAGGTGCCAGCTCGACGTTCAACCTTCAACGAAGGCACGCCCATTTACGCATGTCTTTCGAATGCCCACCCAACCACGGGGAGGACATGCAGATTCCACACAGAAGGCACTCCCCGCACTCCAGCCGAGAACTGAATGGGAGAACCTCTTGCTGTGAGGCAACAACGCTACAGCTGTACCACTGCGGATGTCTGTATGGAACTGAATCAAGAGTTCCTGTGGGAGGTTGAACTTCCTCAGCTATCGTAGAAAGTACATTCTCTGTTGTGCCTTTTTATGATGGACCCTACAGTGGTCTCCCATTTCAAGACCCGAGATATTATAGAGCCCAAAAACTTGAAGATTTCCACAATTGACAGAGCAGCATTAAATATAAAGAGGGGGGATAATATTGTAGCTCCACTCCTGAAGTCCACTGTCATCTCCACGGTTTTAAGAGTGCTCAGTTCCAGATTATTCTGACTGCACCAAAGGTTCAACTGCTCAAACTGCAGTCTGTATGCAGACTCATCACCATTTCTGATTGTCTCATGTTCACGGACAACCATTTAATCCTTAAAAAAACAAACACAGTATGTGAGAGATGCACATAGACTGTTTCACTGGAGGCAACAATCTTGCATACAAACAAGGTTGTCAAGAACATACACTACATCCACCACAAATAGTATCCACCAGTCACATAGACCAACTCATGCTGAAGCACTAAAATGCAATATTGTCCCACCTCATAGACCTCCTAGGCCTGTAAATGTCAATGCCTGTCCTAAGCAATCTCTAAAGCACTCAACAAAAGCTGCACCAAACGCCACACATATGCTTACACCCAGTGGAGCCCCAAGAGCAAAACCTATAAGGCAAGCAAACATATTACCCAGGATTCGTGCTAAAAGGGACTCTACTGTACCACACATGGATGCTCCACTCAGCAGAGTGAACAAGGAGAAGATATTGGTTAGTTGCTTATCTGGAGCCAGGATCTACTGAGTCACCTTCTAGAAGCTGGCAGAGGATATCTGATGAATAGTTCTTTGCTATTGCAGATGCTCTCTATGTGGATAAAATAAGATATTTCTGCAAATATGAGCATTTTGTTGTTTATTCTATTAAGTCTAGGAATGGGGGTAAGAACATTTCTAAGCCTAGACTTTTCAGATGGCTAGCTAATTGCATCACATTATGTCACAAAAACATGGAAGGCCTCTTCCTGTATCTTATAAAACTCATTCCACTACAGCTATAGTTGTTTGCACTGCCATTTTCATTAATGTTACCCATGATGCCATTTGTGCAGATGCAGCCTGGTCTTTCCTGAGCACTTCTGCAAGTCATTATAATTTGGATATTCTTTCCAGCTCCTGTTTATTTAGGGCTATTATCACCCATGGTATGTTCACATGATAGTGGTTACCCTGAAAGACTAGCTAAGGACTCTGTCCTAACAGCCACCAAAGCTGGACCTCCTCTTATCAGATACCAAACTTATGTACCTGCCATAACAATAGCTCTGTAATAAGATGGTCCATCATCAGTAACATTCCTTGCCTCTAGTCCTCACATTTGTTCTTTTTTTCTGGGGTTCTGTATTCTTTTCTCCTTGTCTTTTTCTTCTTTCTCAGCTCTGTTTTATAAATAAAAACTAAAGAGATGCATAATGGGAAGGGTTAGGGTTCCAGGTAAAGTCATGGCTAGGTCATCTGTTGCCCTAGGCAGTCCATAGACTGGTGGTTGCCCATTTCAAAGTCCAGGGCCAAAAAAAGATATTCCTCAAAGTTGAGAACCAAAAAAGAACCCTCCTCACTATTTTTACTAAATGAGGGATGGGCAGAAAAATACCAAGTGACCTGTATATTGTCATGGAAGATGGCCTTAAAAAGACAAGTCAACATGATAGTACTGGAAGTAAGGTAACCAGAAGCTGGGAGCCACATGGCGATGAATTGGAGGTGAGAAGCATTGTTTGTCTCATCACCACTATACAGAAAATTACTTCTCCTACAACTTTAAATGCAATGTGTACGTCTTGAGATTCTAATTCAAAAAGGACAATAACTGAAGCAAATGCAATGTAGGGCTACCAGAAGCTGGGATCCACATGGAGATGAATTGGAAGTGAGAAGCATTGTTTGCCTCATCACCACTATACAGAAAATTATTTGTCGTACAACTTTAAATGCAATGTGCACTTCTTGAGATTCTAATTTAAAAAGGATAAAAAGGATAATAACTGAAGCAAATGTAATGAAGGGCTACCAGGTTATTTTGACAGCTTCCATGAAACATACATTTATCACAGAAAAAAGGAGGAATACTGCAAATGACCAAATTATTTCAAAACTATTACAAAAATTCAGTATGGAAATAAATTCAAAAAGGCATGCTCTGCAGTTAAGACTGGGTAGTCTCATAATGAATGTGTATTTTTTTCCATCACAGAAAAGGTTTAGTGTCTTGGAGCAGATTATTAAACAAGGTAATGGTAGAGCAGACTGTGGCGGTATTGAGCTTTTCCAGCAAGCATGTTTTTGGCTGATATGAATTTAAAGGCTAACATAGTTTTCCTTCCTGGTAAGTGATAAAAACAAATTATCCAGGGCTCAGCTTTATTAATATGTAATGATTTGCTGAAAGCTAGAGAGGGAAAGCGAGAGAATAAAGATTACCTTCTAGTAAGGTTGCTGTGCTCAAGTACACGTAGGCATTAGGACGGGAAGAAAACCTTGAAGTAACAAAAATGCAAACAGCTAACACTTGTTGATTATTTCAGCAGGGGAATAAATCATAAACATATTTTACTGTGTAGCAATCAGCTAAAGAAACCTATCTCTGTTATGTATATAGTGCCAGTTAAGCAGCTTTATGTATCAAGTACATCAAATGGAAAGAGAAACCAGTATATCCAAACCTGCATCTTTGTAAAAGGTTTGTTATGACTAATAAACTCATTATGAAATAGTCAATAAGCAACACATTGACATTATAGTATAAAGAACACAATAACTGACAGATTAAATATACCGAAGAGGGCCATGAAAATAGTAGGGTTTGTGAAAAAAAAGTCAAAAGGCACCAGAAGAGCAACAGGTGTTTCTGCAAAAGACTACAGTTAAAGTTTATTACAGTTTAAACTATGTTTGAACTGGGAGTAGGTTGTATAATCTCATGCATAGCAGTTCCAAAGATCTGTTAGTAATTAAATGTCTCTAGAGGTGTGCTAAGTGAACTTGAATTCTGTTTTTCTCTGTGAAACAATATGCAGCCGCTTTTGAGAATACAAATGTTTATTTTTCTGCTGAGAGGATTAAACATTATATTCTTGTGTTACTGAGCATGGGTGTAGATGAACTTTTATGCAAAGGGGACTATAGAATATGAATTTTCCTAACTCAAGGGCATTAAATATCCCATTTCAATTGTATAATATGAGTTCTTGACACCTTATTAAAAAGAAAACTAAATCACTTCCATACTGCATGAGGCAACTCATTTATGCACCAAAATTTGGGAAAAAGATGAACTTGTTAAGCACATCCCTAGTGTGAGAGCCTATCTTAACAATGCTTAGGGGTGTTTAACAAAATCTTTTTTTGGAAACCCTTAGTGCTGTTAAGATCAGGTATTGTGCTAAGGACTAACAGCAGCCAGTAGAAAGAACAGCAGAGGAAGTTAAAATTGTTAGAACTTTACTCTGACGCACTTAGAGAGAGTGTGGCAGAACAAAGCGTCTACCAGCCTTTAAAAGCTATTTTACCCCTTCTGCCCGAAGAACACTTCATTTCTTTTTTTTAATTACATTTTTACAAAACAAACCTGTACAAACCCATATAAGAAGAAAAACAACAAAAATCGTAACTATTTACAAAAGTCCACAACAAAATTTAAGATAATATACCAAGCCATTAATACTTGTCTAACAAATCACTTGATTTTAGCCAGTATCTATACTGATGTGTAAAATTAGATGTTTAAGGAACACTTCATTTCTGATAGCTGTACCTCTCAACTATCCTTGATTTTGCAGAGCCCTCCCTCATAACATTTTTGATTTTAGGGTAAATCACTAAGGATTCCAGTCAGTCAATAATGTCAGGCATTCAAGTTTCATAATTCTTATTGTTCAGAAAGTGTTTGTTGATTCAAGACATGTTCTTCTATTAATATTTAACTGAATTATTTTTATATTAAAATCTAACCCTGATTTTGATCCTTTCTCTTCCCATTTTTAGATTTGTCCAAAATTCTTAACAAATAATTTGAGAGGTGTGTTTTTTGTTTGACAGTGCTTGTTAAGTATTTTATCAGGTGTGTTTTTTGTTTGACAGTGCTCGTTAAGTATTTTATCAGGTGTGTTTTTTGTTTGACAGTGCTCGTTAAGTATTTTATCAGGTGTGTTTTTTGTTTGACAGTGCTCGTTAAGTATATAATCAGGTGTGTTTTTTGATTGACAGTGCTCGTTAAGTATTTTATCAGGTGTGTTTTTTGTTTGACAGTGCTCGTTAAGTATTTTACCAGCTTGTGACACTGGTAAAACACTTCACTCTCTCACATATTTTTGTGATTAATAGTAGATGGAGCAGATAAAGCTCCATGCACTATATAGAATTGTGATTAGGTCTCTGATCATAACCCTTATTATGTGTTCTTGACATGGATGCCAACATTTCTTGCCATCCGTGTCAAGAACACATAATAAGTTGGTTACGATTGGAGACTTGGTCAAAATCATGTATATTATAAAATTATTATTATGTTTGCATAAAAAAGCTTATAAAAGAAATATGAAAGTTTCAAATGAGTTGCCAAAGAAGGTAACTATGTCAAAACTGATGCAAGCTAGTTTTATATATCTATATCTGTCTGTCTGTCTGTATAGTACATGCACACATACCTTTTTATCTATCAGTCTATACACACACACACACACACACACACACACACACACACACACACACACACACACACACACACACGGGTCCTTATTACTGTATTGTCAAAAGTGTACAAGACTGGGAAATTGATGAAATATGTGTGTTATTCAATGTACTTTTTGCTGATGGAGGTGGATTGTGTATGCAGGCAAGTGGAGTTTGTTTCTTTTTTAATGTGAAGCCTGCTACCTACCTTATTAATATATGCTATCCCTAATCCTAACCATACCCCTAGTCAAACCCTGCACCTTTCCTTAGAAAAAAAATGTCAGTAACATGATCACTATTCAGACAAATTTGATCTGAATGTAATGGCTGGATTTCTCATGTAAGATTGCAAAAGGAAGGTGTTCCTTGTGCAATCTTTTTGTGTTTGGTAGATTTATTTATTTATTTTTTGTTAACTGTGCATTTTAATTTGAAGGCATTGATCAGGAGCTACTCTGTATTTGCATTTTGATCATTTACCCTAAACCCACACACAAATAGACAAAAATAGCTTCCCAATCTAAGGACAACCACAAGGCTTTCTTCATTTACTTTTGCAACCTTGAAGGTAACACCAACACTATGCCAAACTAATGGTGAATGGAGACACCTACATGGAGTCAGAGAATATAGCAAATTTGCTGGCCGATAAATTTAGCTCCAGTTTTACCTCCCTATCACTATCAGTCACCTCCCTGGAAATACCCCCCACCATTTCTACACCAACTATCCCTAGGGATCAAGTCTTCACTGTGCTTGCTAAGGCTAACAGCACTGCTTCAGTGGGTCCTAATAATATCCCAAAATGCCTCCTGAATACCATAAAACATGACCTGTCAGGCCTTCTAGAATCTCTATTTAACTATAACCTCCAGATAGGCTTTGTGCCAAAGGAATGGAGGATTGCAACAGTTTTCCCTCTAACAAATGGGGGCATTTCATGGATCCAGGGAATTACAGACTCATAAGCCTGACAAGTTTCACATGCAGGGCCATGGAGACAATTGTCATGCATCTGATAAACAATAACATAGGAAACCTACACAAACTGGGCCATATCCAGTTCAGTTTTGTCAAAGGCAGGTCATGCCTATTTAACATGGCAGACTTCTTTGAGAAGGTCATTAAAGCCAAGGATGCGGCTAGAGAGTACACACCACCTACTTTAACCTGGCCAAGGCATTCAGCACAATACTTCACTCAGGCATTGCAGATAAACTTACAAAATTAGGCATAAACCCTGCTAGATATCCAGCTGGCTCACTGATAGGATGCAAGAATTTAGGTTAGGGTAATACATTTTGACAAAGAGGCCATTCACTAGTGGTGTCTCACAGGGATTGATACTCATCTCCTGCAGACTGATGCACAGCAATTTATGCCTAGCCTACAAGGCATCCTCTGATCCCACACTGATGGATTTGTTGCAAATCCACAAAGCAAACACTATCAGAAATACCCATTCTAAGGACCTAAACCTAGCCTGTGACATAAACAAGACATACTAGAGAGAGACAGGTATGTGTTTCAAATATTACCCCTCTCTGGAATAGGCTTCCTATCTATGAGAAGCAGAGCCCATCAATAAACATATTCAAATGTAAGTAGGACCAATGGATGGGAAGTCACAGATTTACTCCTGGCTTGGCACCTATGTCCTTAATGAACAGGGGCAGCCTGTGAAAGCTTGGTGTGTACAAGCCTTTATCATAACCATATAATTCCTTTGGATAATAACACAGGTCAGCAATATTTTGGTAAACTTGGGATAAGCTTGGTTAAGCTCAAAATGGCACTTGGGCTGGTACCCACTTATGAACACACACACACGCACATATATATATATATATATATGTGTGTGTGTGTGTGTGTGTGTGTGTGTATATATATATATATATATATATATATATATATATATATATATATATATATATATATGTATATGCACTCCTAATCAGCTGATACAGGGGGAAGCTTGGTGATTGTGGGCCAGAGGGTGTATATTTACTCTGGAGATGAAAGGAAAAGTAATAAATAAAATCCACAATTGAAATGAGGAATGTAACTTCTTGCTTGTCCGGTGTCAGAAAGGACCTACCTGCATCAGGTTATGACTCACACAAGTGAAAGCTATGTCTGTACAACTAGAACAAATGACTGACAGTCACAGACAATTTCTGCAGATATTGATGTCTCGAGGAATTCTAGAAGGCTCTGAAGCCCAGAAGCTTTACAAACAATGCTGCAAGACTCTAAAGTATTCTATGCTGCTGATAAACTGCAGGACTTCATCAAGATCATAAACAACCAACTGCAACCTCTGCTCATGCAGATAAGAAGAGGAGTATCAGAAGGATATGGAAAACAGCTCTATGCAATGATGAAGCTTACAGAAATAGAAATAACTTTAATGGTATCTGATTATGCAAAAAATTAATTATACCCATTTATAAAAAAACAATGGACTTTATAGTAATGTTGGAAAATGGCTTTGCCTCATCCATGGATATTCTGAATCTTGACACGATAAGCTTCAAACAAAAATGATGAAAAAGGAGATAGAACACATTCTTCATCACCTAGCTCAGGACAGTTGGCTGAGTGAGAAAATAGGAGAATATACCTTCAGTGCTCACTGCGTTATGGAAGTGAAACAATATATTCGGACCACATAGGAAGAAAGTTAAGGTGCGTAACATTTGCCACATTACTATTCATAGCCAGTTGTGTGAGAACTGCAGGATTCATATGAACATTACATGTTTAACAAGATACTTTGAAGGCTGAACTGAAAATCCACGATGCCCACACTGTGCTACCTTCTGGTCTTATGAGATACCAATGATGACTGAGCCTGAACCTTCAGCGCCATTAGAACCATGCACACCATCTACTTTGACTGCAGTAAGAAGGGACAGAGACCAAGACTACATTAAAGTGCAGAAGCAGGCACTTAACAGGAATCATTTCAGTTCACGGACATGTTCAGACCACTAATAGCCACTTGACTATTTATATATGTATGATTTCCCATACTCTGGAGCAAACTACCTATCTATTTCAAACAAAGTTCCTCATTAGCATTCTTCAAGAAAAATCTTGCTTGGATGGGAGATAAGAAATTCACCCCGGGGATCACTTCTGTGGCTGTGCTTGACAGGGGCACAGGAAAATCATTTTCTTGGGTGGCAAAAGCCAGGGTACCATTTGGCTAGGCTTATATAGGCCTAGGGCCAATAGCCTAGTACCTACCTATGAACCTATGAACCTATATGTATAATGTGGCCATAGGTGTGAGGCTGGGTGCGTGCACGAGTGTGTGGTATGGAAGAACAACTACAGCAGGGCTAGCCACCCAATGGTGTAGACCTTGGCTCTAGATGCTTGTCACTGTTGAAGTGATACTCCAACCCCGTATGCAAAAAGGGGTTGTGCATGGATAGATAGATATGTTTTTTTTTAACTCAGTTGAATTGTTGTCAGAAAACAAATGGACATAAAAGAAATAAATGCAAACATGCATGCAATAAATCTTTTACACTGAACATGAAAATCAGCTTTTTCAGGTCTTTGTTCAGCTAAAGTCATTTTCTCAGATTTGATGTGCTTAATCACATTAGTGAGTACAACAAATTCAGTACTGTGATTATGTTACAGTGAAACAAAAGCTGTAAGTCTTATTTCTTTTTATACTCATCACATAAGAATTTCTTTACACTCAGCTACAAATTATTGTATTATTTTCTTTTACAACTGTACCCTTTAAGAGAGACAGTTTCTGTCAGCTAATATTCATTCTGTGAAACAACATTGCCTAATTTCCTAGAAACTGTCTTCCTCTTAAATATTTCTCCTTTTCTTATGTCTGTCTTTTTTAAAACAGTTGTACTTTACTCAGCTTGGATGCCCTGGATTCCTTGAAGTATTAAAATGTTTTTTTTTTCTTTTCTGCCTACTAGAAGAGAAAATTTAGTGGAAACTTCATTTCATTTTCGATTGTTCATCAGAAAACTCAACAGGGAATATATTGTGCACAATGTCACCATGGACAAGAAGGTTTTACATAAACCTAGTACATATAACCCCTCATTAACACACACTTTACAAAGATGTTAGCTGTCTTGTGAAGAGGAGTAAATAAGAGATGTGAAAAGTGGAAAAATACGAGATTGTGATACAATTTAGTCCTGGTGAATAGAAGTGATTTAACAGTTAAGGTGTAAGGAAAACATTTGGTTTATGAAAGCTGATAGGAGGAGTATGATGGTTATAACCTTTGAAAAGTATTGCACAACTATGGAATTCATATTGAACAATGTTAATAAATAGGTAGAGGTTTGTTTATATGAAATGTATTCATGTTATAATAAAATAAATGAGTTACTATTAGAGGTATTATAGCAAAAGAACATTGATTTTGGTGTATTCCTTTTTATATGAGACCAGACCTGAATTAGGTATTATGGAATTCCCAACATATGCAAGGATCCTAGGAATCTTCCATTTAGACAGTGGCTGCATAGGGTTGTACTACAGAATGTACTTAGAATGTATTTCCATTTATATTGATAGTGTGCTTAATCCCATAGTACAATCACTTGACTCCTATATCTGCGACTCTTGGGATTTGTAAGACAAGTTTGGTTTTATAAAATACAAGAAAATGAGTCTGTTTACAATAGTTGTTTGTTCTCTTTTCACCAATATACCAAGTAATGAAGAGACTGATTGTGTTAGGTCATTTTAATAAAATATTGTAAAATAGAAAATATGAAAATTAATATTGTATATATTTTAAATGAATATTAATATTGTATATACTTTAATTGTAGTTTTATTGGAAAGTATATATTTTTTTAACTTTTAGTAATAAGTTTTATAAGCAAATAAGAGGCATTGGTATGAGGGGCTATGGTATCTCTTGCTTATACTACTATTGTTTTATGCTGGTGGGAAACATACATTTTGCTTAATTTAATTTCATAGATTAGTACTAAGCTAACTGCCCTTGTGGGCCATTTTAAGCCTAGCCAATTATCCCTTGTGATACTCAAACCCTGCACCTTGTGTTTGTAAGGCAAACACCTTAACCATTAGGCCACCCTCCCAACCCTATCAATCAATCTATGCTAAACTAATCAATGCTAAAGAGGTACTATTTTATAAGAGGTTTGTTGATGGCTTCTTTTTTATATGGAAAGAATTCCTAATACATGGTAAATAATGTTTATACAAGTTAAATACAAGTACTACTTTTTTGAAATTCAGTATGGGTAACATTGCAACACACAGAAGTTATTTAGAGTGTAAGGTTGGTACTTTTCATAACCATATTTTTCAGAAGTCTACCTTTGCAAATAACTATTTAGATTTTACAAATGTACATCCTTATTTTATAAAAATAACATAACTAAGGTTTAAATGCTTAAGGCCTCTAAGCTGAATACAGATGATTCCAGCTGTAAAGAGAAGTTAGACTGCTTTGTGGACATGTTTATTGACAGAGGTTATCAAAATACATGATTAAGGAGTACGGTTGATGAAGTTGTGAATAAGGATATTATGTTCCCCCCATTTTTAAGTTAAGGAGCCCCCAAGAAAGTTAACAAAGAATATCTAGTATCAAGGACCATTATTCTGGACATGACAGTAGATTCAGATGTTATTAAAAGTGTTATTAGTCAACTGAAAATTCAAATAGTTAACCTGGACTTAATTAAGGTTATAGGTATGTAACCCAAACACAACTTTGTTTTAAACATGATTACTACTTTGATATTTTTGTTAGAATGGAGATTTACTATGATTCATAGACCATTTACAGATAAGATTAATGAAACCTGTAAGTGTAGAAATTGTAATACTTGTAGGTTTATAAGCAAAGGACATTGTCTGCATTTGCCTGGTTTAACAAAGTTATAAAAGACCTAAGGGCATTTTTATGTGCATGTCAGTTCTTTATCTAATGGCTTCTGTATTGGCATGTCTACTAGGGCATTATTTATTCATTTATTTATCGATTGATTGATTGACATTTGATTACTGGGAAAGTCTGACTAGGTAGAAGCCCATTTTCAGCAGAAGCCTGGAGAGAAAAGCTCCATATTATTAGAAAACATTTTAAGAATAATAATTTTACAATCTTCAGAAATACAGCAAAAACATCTGCAGTTTAAACAATTATAACAAATTAGACATAATATAAAACATTTGTTGAGAATTGATACAAGGTATAAGACAACCATTTAGTACTTAGAGAAATTTTACAGTTTGTAGACAACTTAAAGTTAAGTTCATCTAATACAAATAGGAATTGCAATATGAAGTGAGGCAAAAACTATTTAGAGAGAAAGTCAAGGAAGAGAATTAGATAGCAGTAAGGAAGTAAGTGAAGAAGGGAGAGTAACGAAATACAAAGAATGAAAAAGTACTTGTTCATATTTAGAGGTATAATTCAGCAATAAATATATTGATGAACATATTTATGCACAAGAAATATAGTTGAACATATTTATGTACAGAAGTTCAAAAAAAGAAAAGAATGATTTATACAAATATTTTTTTAAATTGTAATGGACTTAAAAAAATTCTGTTCTTTGAAGTTAATCATGTGGAAAATAACATCAGTGGAGGGGATTATACTGTCAGACTGGATCAAATGGAAACCAAATGGCAGACTGATTCACAGGCTGCTAAACATCCAGACTTAAATGACATGATTCATAGGTTCATAGGTAGGTACTAGGCTACTGGCCCTAGGACCTATATAAGCCTAGCCAAAAAGGTACCCTGACTTTCGCCACCCAAGGAAATTATTTTCCTGTGCCCCTGTCAAGCAGAGCCACAGAGGTGATCCCTGGGGTGAATTTCCTATTCCCCATCCAATCATCAAGATTTTTCTTTTAGAGTGCTAATGAGGAGCTTTGTTTGATATAGATAGGTAGTTTATTCCAGAATATGAGAAGTCTCTGGGACAGGAATCTATCCCTCCAGCATGTTCTGTTTATTGTAGTGACAAGGTTTTGGGATTTCTTTAAGTGGAGCATGTCCAACAGCTCTGTGTTTGACATAGCTTTGTATGTTAGGCAGAGATCGCCTCTGAGTAGGCGATATGCGACTGAGTAAAGCTGGTGTTTTTTGAGACGGTCTGCATAGAGTATCTGTTTGAGGCTGGTAATCCTCTTTGTGAGGTATTTCTGCAGCCTTTCCAGTTGTTGTAAATGTCTTGTGAGGTACATGCCAAAAGGGGCATTGTACTCCATAATGGGTCTAATGAGTGACGAGTAGAGGGGAACAGTGACCTTTTTTTTCCTGGATGAGAAACCTTTTGTGATGAGGTGTGCCACGTAGAATTATTTCCTGACTACTGTGGCAATGTGATTATCAAAGGAGAGACTACTGTCCACCTGTGTCCCAAGGTCTCTTATCACACTTTTGGTGTTAAGTAGACTACCACCTATGTGGTAACTCATGGATACAGAGTTTTTACCAAAGGGGATGACGGTGCACTTTTTGGCATTGAGCTTGAGGCCATGGCTTTGACACTAGGCATCTGTCTCCGCGAGGCCCTTTTGTAGGCTGTCCACATTGTTAGTTGTTTCGATTATGGCTCCTAGTTTGCAGTCATCTGTGAACTTCATTAGCCAAAGACCTTTTATGTTAGCCAGTACTTCAGAAAAGTAGATAGAAGACCCAGGACTAAACCCTGTGGTACTCCACTTGTCACTGATCTGAAGTCAGATTTGTAGTCTGCTACTTTCACAGTGTGGGTTCCGTCTTTGAGCCAGTTGGCAACCCATCTTGTGACATAGGGATTTATACCTAGTTTAGTGAGTTTATCTATAATTCCAGAGTGGGAGATGGTGTCAAAAGCCTTGGCGAGATCTAGATAGGCTGTGTGAACCACCTTACCCTCGTCTACGGCTTTGGTGACTGCTTTAAAGAAGTCTATCAGGTTTAGGAGACATGATCTACCTTTTACAAACCTGAACTGGGTGGAATCAGAGTTTGGATGGAGATTACCAATGTCTTTGTGTATATGATCCATGATGATACATTCCATGGCCTTGCATACCAGGCTCATTAGGCTAATGGGGCGGTAGTTCCCGGGGTCCATGTTGGCTCCCCCTTTGTGAAGTGGGATAACCGTCGCTGTGCACCATTCATTGGGCAAAAAGCCTGAGGTGAGGCTATGATTGAACATGGTGCTTAGGTGGAGTGCCAGTTCATTCTACAGTTTGTGTAGAACGCAGCCTGGGATGTTGTCAGGTCCTATGGATGCTGTGTTCTTGGCTTTGGAGAGTGTGGTTTTTATCTGTACAGCAGCGAGTACAGGAACTTTGCATTCTTCCAGTATAGAGATGGGCCCTTTACGGGGTGAGAACTGGATAAAGTTAGCACTGAACCTATCTGCCAGGATGTTGGCAATATCAGTTAGTTCTGTATATTTAGTGCTATTGTGCTGTAACTCAGAGCAGATATGAGTGTTGCCATTGAGATTCTTGCCATAGCTATATAATGCTTTGTGGTTGTCTTTAGAATCAGTGGCAATTTTGTTTTCAGAACTAGCTTTGGAAGATTTTATGAGGGATCTCAGCTTCTTACTTGAGGCTGACCAGGGAGTTCCTCCAATCATGATCAACATTAAATGCTTTTTTTAAATGTTGCAGAGTTAAAATTTTAACTCTTTGATTTAGTATATGTATTTTTAATATATACATATACATTCAATGTATTTGATGTGGTATTATATTTTTTAACACATATGATGCAATATTTTTGTATTTTTAATTAATCATGTAATAGGTCATAGGTCTAGGGATCGCATTTAAAGTATGTGTTTTATATGTATGGTGTTCTGAAGAAGTCTTAAGTTTACATGTTAATGAAAGCACTCATTACTGTTATTAAAACATTTCACCTTGCATGGTTAAGTGTTTTTTATATTTTGGTATTTCTTTACACTCAGATCAGGTTTTAGCCATTTTTGTGCTTTTTTTTTTACATTTCCACTGTTTTTGTTGTACATAGACATTCGGTAGAAGTAGTCATTCAGAATGTAGGAAATTACACATTTTTCTTTTTCTTTTCTTACCTGTAGTAACCTGAAACTATTATGACTAAGAATGTGATTATATCAGTGCAAACAGAAAGAGAGGTGGCTTATGGGAGGAAAACCAAAAAAAAAAAAAAGATTTTAACATTTTACAATGGTACCTGATTTAGGGACACTTATCCTCTCCTAGCCTTAAACACTATCAGTGACTAAACAGCTGTTCCATGGCTTGTTATCATAGGTTCATAGGTTCATACTAGGCTATCTGCCCAAGGGCATTTATAAGCCTAGCCCAGAGTTTTGTGACTTTCGCCACCCCTTTAGTTTGAAGGATACTATGCCCATTATTTTGCTGTGCCTCTGTCAAGCAGTGACACTGAGGTAATCCCTGGGGTATATCTGCGATCTCCCATCCATTGGTCAAGATTTCTCTTGAACAAGGCCAGCGAGGTGCTCTGCCTCACATGTACCAGGATTTTGTTCCACAGCATGGGGAGTCTCTGGGTGATGAATCTGTCCCTCCAGCACGTCCTATTAATAACCGCATACATATACATTTGTGTATTTTCACTCATTAGCTGTGAAACTGAGTCCTGAAAGTTGTTGGTTCCTGTGACATAGGACAATACTGCCTGCCCAGCTATATGGAATTTTGTAAATAATTCTGTCATTTGAGAATATTGATATGATTTATACAGAAGTGTGTGTAAAGTACTGAACTAAAATCTAACCACAGCATGCCCTACTGGAATAGAACAGGAATGTACCTGCACTATTGTGACTATTTAAATGAATATGTTTAATGGAAACTGGAACACAGTAGGTTAACTTAAAAAAAACAACCACATAATAAAAGAGATGTTCTCTCTCAGTTTCATTGCAGAAGCAGACACAATGTCTAGAGCTAGAAGTTTTTTTGCATTGTCTTGAAAGAGAAGTAATTACTAGGTTTAAGATGTAGAAGTGGGTTATTGTTTTATGACTTCCAGGATCTGCAAACATCTGAGAAATATGTATTTTTCACAGGGATATGCTAAAATTCTGTTAGTTTCTGACAAAGGGGTTTAGCTTGGGAACTGAAGTCAGGTGACAAAAAGTGATGTCATCCAAGCTAACTCAGCATTAATATTGGATATTAATTTAAGAACACTGTGCATTTGTATTTTGTCTTTGACATAGCAAGAACATCTACTCATCACCAAAAGCCTCTGTAGCACAGTGGGTTAATGCAGTGTGCTGTACTTGAGAGGGCACAGGTTTGACACTTGGCAGAGGTGTTTATTTATGGTTGATGGTGTTGAGGGTTTGAAGCTGGCTGCAGCTACCTTGTAGTTAGATCTGTGTGGCATGGTGAGTTAATGCAGTAGACTGTAGGTGAGAGGGACCTAGGTTCAAAACGGAGAGGTATTTATTTTATATCCACGTAGCTAAATGGATAGAGTTATGGCCTCAGGTGCAGTAGGTGCAGTGTTGGAGTAATCTATGAACCACCTACTGCACTTGCCTTGCTGTGAGTAAGTTTTTTTAGGGCATAGTAATTCTTTTATATTCAGATAGGAATATAGTAAAGTATAGCTTAGATGTTTTCCTTATTTATTTGAGAGTGTCCTGCAATGTTGTTTTAAATATTTTCCTGTGATTTTGAACTCTGATGTGGCTGATTACTTACTGAGTATTGTCTTGTTCTTTTACTATTTATTTATTATTAAATATATTCAAACCTGTCTTTATGGCTATCTGTGAGACATATTTAATCTCTTAAACTACTTTCATATCTATTTGGTGACACTGTACAGGCCACTGCTAAATAGCTTTTCTCTTGGTTGGACTACCATTTGGATTACTAGTAACATTACACAGTAGGATTGGACACCTTTAGTTAAGGGCCTTAGAGCAGCTGATAAAGAGTTGGCTGGTGGCAGTTGGAACTACCTTATAGTCTGGGCAGAAGGGGGCATAACTAGTAAACCTGTGCCAGCCTTTCGCAGGTGTGTGTGTGTGTGTGTGTGTGTGTGTGTGTGTGTGTGTGTGTATTTGTATACAAATCAAACCTCCAAGAGTGTGTGTGTGTGTGTGTGTGTGTGTGTGTGTGTGTGTGTGTGTGTGTGTGTGTGTGTGTGTGTGTGAGAGAGCTACTTGGGCAGGGACATGAAGCACTGGTTGGACAGGGAGGGTGCTGGAGGTTTTGGCTTGGCCACTCAACTGATATTTCAACCCTAGAGCTGTGCCAGTGGGGAGTCTTACTGGCGATCTGGAGAAAGAGGGAGAAACCAGCCCCAGACTGACTGTGATCTCTGTGTGCTCTTAAGGGAAATTGCACTTTACTGTGTTTGTACTTGTCATCCTCCCAGGTGTACATCCCCCACTGGTGTTAGTGGTAAGGATTAAGGCTCCTTGATTACTGGGTCAGTGCTGGGGCATCACAGTTCCTGCACCAGGCACTTTGCCTTTTATGCTTATAGCTATATGTCTGCTTAAAGGAAACGTTTCAACTTTGGAGAACTGACTAACAAAAGCAAACAAGTATTAAATGCAAGTAGGACTACAGTTATATTATGTGCTGCAAATGAACTAGTAATGCTAATGAAGAGGTTCTGTCTACACTGCTGTGACTCAGGCAAAACAGAGCTCAACTTCCATATATTTAGTCTTCAGATTAGACCAGCAACTTGTCTTGTGTCTTCACATTATATAGCTTGCAAGAAATAAATCACAAAATATTGAGGCTCCCTTACTACTTGATTACCAATCATTTAAGCTAGCCAGGTAGAGAGACAGGAAAAAGTAGCAGGGAACTCATAGCCTCTATCGTTATATTATCAGAAAAGTTAGTGATACACAATCAAAGAGGGATAACAGTAAATAATCAGTAGCAAATAGGAAAATGTAGATAGTAGAAACATATATGAAATAAAAAGGGGCCAAAGTACCTGAAAATCTGGATACAAAGAGTATCAACAAATAGGGCATTTCTAGTATGATCTATTCCAAAGGGCCAGGGCAGAGTGGTAACTTAGTGCTAAGATGTCTGTCTCATAACTGTAGTATCTAGAAATTAATACTGAGCAATGCTCGCTATCTGTATGGAGTTTGCATACTATTCCTATGCGTTTATGTTTTTTTCTCAGTACTTTGATTTTCTTCAGCCTCACAAGAACATGGAGGTTGATTGGCTATACTAAATATTCTTTGTTTATGTTGTATTACCCTTTCCCCATCTTGTTCTTGTGGCTAGGTCATAACTGAAAAGGTTCTTGTGATACACCTGTTCACTTATCTACTTAATAAGTAAACCTAGGTAAAAACATACTTGATGTTAGTAGCTTGAAGGAAGAATGATATTTTGATACTGTAGCACTAAAAGGAGTGTGGTATATTGAGAACCATGAGTAGGAGACAAGCAAAGTAGGAAACAAATCATTTTGGAAGGACTGGGTGGATAAAACGAAGAAAAAATAAATAAAAAACAGGCATGTCCCTGCCAAGGCATTCAACACCATCCCCCACTCTGGAATCATAGATAAACTTACTAAGCTGGGCATAAATGAGTACGTCACTCGATGGGTTGCCAACTGGCTTACTGACAGAACCCAGACTGTAAAAGTAGCCGACTCCAAATCCAGCTCCAGGTAAGTGACAAGTGGAGTACCTCAGGGTTCAGTCCTGAGATCGCTCTTGTTTGGCATCTACTTCTCGGAAGTACAGACCACCACTAAGGGACTCTGGCTAACAAAGTTCGCAGATAACTGCAAACTGGGAGCCATTATTGAATCCCCATATGATGTGGATATTCTACAAAAGGGCCTTACAGAAACAGATGCTTGGTGCCAGAGCCATTGGCTCAAGCTCAATGGCAAGAAATGTATAGTTATTCTCTTTGGGAAAAACCATAATAGGTGGCAGTACACTAAACACCGAATGTGTGAAGAGAGACTTAAGGACACAGGTGGACCGTGGTCTCACCTTCGATAACCAAATCTCCACAACAGTCAGGAAATCCTTCTATGTGGCACACCTCATCACTAAGGACTTTTCATCCAGAAAAAAGGAGGTCATGGTCCCACTGTACTCATCCCTCATTAGACCCATTATAGAGTACAATGCCCCGTTTGGTATGTACCTCACAAGACATCTGCAACAACTGGAAAGGCCGCAGAAATACCTCACTAAAAGAATCACAGGCCTAAAGCAGATGCCCTATGCTGACTGTCTAAAAAAACTCCAGCTATACTCTGTGGCATATTGTCTACTCAGAGGCGATCTCTGCTTAACAAACAAGGCCATGTCAAACCCTGAGCTGTTGGACATGCTCCACTTAAAGAAATCCCAATCCCTCAGAGCCAAATGATCCAGAGATCTAAACCTTGGCATCACAATTGACAAAACAAGCTGAAGGGATAGGTTCCTGACCCAGAGACTCCCCAGACTCTGGAATAGACTGCCCATACATGTCAAGCAGAGTGCCTTCTTGGCCCTCTTCAAAAGGAACCTTGTCGATTGGATGGGAGATAGGAAATTCATTCCGGGGATCATGTCAGCCACCATGCTAGACATGGGTCCAGGGAAGTAAATATTGTGAGAAGAAATAGCCAGGGAATTGTTATGGCTAGGCTTGTATAGGCCCTAGGGCTGATAGCCTAGTACCAAACTATGAACCTATGAACCTATAAGATAGCATTATAAAATCATGTGGAAAAACAAGGCAATTAAGTCGCATGACTATTTACTCCTTGCCAGTATGCACCCTCCAGCTCCATTCCCCCATCTTAAGTAGGGCAAAGCAGGTCAGTCCTGGAGTAAATTGATAGGTATCCATCAAATCTTTTAGATTTAGTTTGTTTCAGAGCTGGTATAGGCAGTGAATAATAAATATATCACTCCAGCACATTTTATTTAGTACTTGTGGAGATTTAAATCCCTAATTCAGATATTAGTGGAGATATTTCACTTGCAAAGATACAGGAAAAGCAAGGCAATTAAGTTGCATGACTATTTACTCCTTGCCAGTATGCACCCTCCAGCTCCATTCCCCCATTTTAAATAGGGTAAAGCAGGTCAGTCTTGGAGTAAATTGATGATTATCCATCAAATTGTCTAGATTTAGTTTGTTCCAAAGGTGGGGTAGGCACTGGATAATAAATATATCCCTCCAGCACATTTTATTTAGTGCTTGTGGAGATTTAAATCCCAAATTCAGATATTAGTGGAGATTTGTCACTTGCAAAGATACAGGAAATCAAGGAGGATGGGGTCCCTCATGGAGCAAAACTCAAGGCAGAGACCACCTTGCAAGATCCTGTAAGAAACTAACTAATGTGATATCACCTCAAGCCTTTACTGGTAGCACAGTGAGTTTAGACTAACAACCTTCTAAGTTAGGAATGTCTAGAGTCTTTCCAGTTGCTTAATATGTCTGGAAAGGTTTGATTTAATTGGGTTGCATAAAGAGGTATAAGAACTTCTTTTGACCTGGATGATAAGTACTTACATGTTAATTGTGGAGATCAGAGTAAAAGACCATACGATGAGATGGATACAGATGACATAGAATGCATTACATTTTATTGAGCATCTTAAATCAACTTTATCTGTATGTTAAGCATGTCATAGGGTTTTTATATCAAATGATACTTTTGTATTCTTTCAAAAACATTTTTATAAATGCAAGTTTCAGTTTTTAGAATCATGTTCAACTCTCAAACTGTCTATATATCCATCTAATTTCTACAGTAGTATTCCAGAAGTGGAATATCTCACTGGACATGTTTCTTTTTTAATTTGGACATCTGATCTTCATTTTATGACAGTTATTGCCTCACTACAGCTTTTCTTAGAGGCATAGCTTAGCTTGAGGGTCCTTGTTCTGCAACTTTTAACTATTATGACTCAAATCATAGGATCACAGGAAGTTGCTAGGCTAATGACCCTTACAAGCCTAGCCAAGTTCTACCCTTATTTCCACAATTAGCACCTAATATCCCTGTCAAAGAGAGATACAGGTGGAACCTATAGGGTGAATTTACAGTTACCCATTCAATCGTCCAGATTACGTTTGAAGAGGACCAATGAGGTGCTCTATTTGACATAAAGTGGGGGTCTGCTCCAGAGGTATGGTAACCTCTTGGAGACAAATCTGTCCATCCAACAATTTCTATTAATGTCACATACCAGGTTAAGGTCTTTAGAGCAAGTAACCCATGTACCATCTGACTTGCGGATATGCAGCATTTCCAGTAAAGCAGGGTCAGAGATTGCCTTATATGCAAGACAGAGATCATCTCTGAGTAGTCTGTATGAAACAGAATAAAGTCATAGTGATTTCAGACATGCACATAGAACAGATGCTGATGGCCTTGAATTTTCCTTGTGAGGAACTTTTGTGGTTTATCCAATTGCTGTAGGTGCCTGGAAAGGTCCATACCAAAAGGGGCACTGTACTCGATTATTGGCCTGATGAGGGAAGAATACAGGGAGGTTATAACTTCTTTTTTCTGGAGGCAATCCCTTACTTATGAGATGAGGGTACTGATGTGGTAGTTAGCATGAACATCACTCTTACTGACAGCGATGATAATACATTTTTTAATCAAAACCAACAGGTCAACAACCTAAAACAACAATTAAAAAAAGAAAAAATTCACCGAAACAATGTAGCTGATGACGGTTTAATGCTCAATAATCCACAATACCAATGTTAACATCCACAAGAAGAGTACGAACAACTAAGCGCTTTCGCCAAGGTTAATAAACCAAAGGCATCATACATTTTTTGCCTTGAGTTTAAGGCTATGGCTTTTGCACCAATCATTTGTTTGTGTAAGACCCTCTTGTAGGATGTTGTCATCATTTGGAGATTCTATGACTGCTCCTAGTTTTCAGTCATCAGCAAACTTTGTCAGCCACAGACCTTCAGTTTTTGCTTGCACTTTGGAGAAATAGATTCCAAACAGTAGAGGTCCCAGGACTGATTCCTGTAGAGCACCTTCTACATCCCTGGGATTCTACCTGTGTCCCGAGTGACATAGGGTGCTGACTTGTTGGAACATGGGCTAAATTCTTGGCTAGGCTTGTAAAGGCCTCAGGGCCAGTAGCCTAGTAACTTCCTATGATCCTATGAACACCACTGATTACCGGTCTGCTGTTGGAGGTGGATTCCCTTTTTTGACTATATGTGTTCTATCAGTGAGCCAGTTAGCAACCCCTCTAACTATATAGGGGTTGATACCTAGCTGAGTGAGTTTGTCAATGATGCCTGAGTGGGGGATAGTGTCAAATGCTTTAGCTAAGTCTAGGTAGGCTGTATGCACAGATTTCCCCTCATCCAGGGCCTTGGTGACTGTCTCAAAGAAGTCCACCGCGTTTAACAGGCATGATCTCCCTTTGACAAATCCAAACTGAGTAAGGTCAAGTCATTGGAAATTACCTATATCTTTGTTGATAAGGTCCATGATGATTCACTCCATGGCCTTGTAGATAAGGCTAGTCAGGCTAATATGGCTATAGTTCCTGCGGTCAGTGGAAGTGCCACCTTTGTGCAAGGGAATAACAGTGGCCATTTTCCATTCAACTGGGACAAAGTTGTTTCTTAGACTATGATTATAAAGAGTACTCAGTGGTATTGCTAATTCTTGTTTTAACAAATGTAGGATGCAGCCTGAGATGTTATCAGGGCTCATAGATGCTTTGTTTTTCATCTTGGAGGGGGCCTTTATGACCTGCTCTTTAGAGATGCAAAGTAGGGCACAGGTGGTAGGGATGTCATGGGGTACATGTGGTAGGGACAGGGGAGTGAAGTTTTTTCAGAACCTGTCAGCCAACAGGTTAGCTATGTCCACAGGCTCAGTATATGTGGTATCATCAACTACCAGTTTGGCACAAATCTGGGGTTTTCCTTTTAGGTTACAGATGTAACTAAAGAATGCCTTATGATTGTCCTTAGTTGAGGAAGCTAATTTGGATTTGTAGTTTGCTTTGGAGAACTTCACAAGAAGTCTTATTTGCTTGTTTAAGCTGAGGAGGGCATGTTTCCAGTTTAGGGATCACTCCCTCTTACTTTTAGACAGCAATTTCTTCCTCTTCTTGTAAAGCCTGTTAATGGCAGTTGTCCACCTGGCAGGTTTGCTTTTCCTTGAGGAGCTTGTTTTGGTCTTATCAGGTACACCGAGTCAATGCAGTTATATAGGTGTTTGTATAAAGTGCTGGTGTAGAACTATGCATAGTTGCTAATTCCATTGGGGGTGTGTGCAGTGAAGCTATTTTTACCATCCAATAAGAGGTTACAACATGCTTTGGAGAAGTTATTTACTTTAATTGCTGCTGGAGGGGGGGGGGGGGGTTCAGATGCAACAGTTACTTTGAATGAGACGAATTTGTGGTCAGATCTCACCAGGGAAGACCTTACAGTGGTCCTCCCATATTGTTAAGAACCAGATCTAGGATGTTGGCACCCCTTGTGGGGGTGTCAACCAGCTGGTCCAGGGCATTGGAATTAATGAAGAATGAAGTCAAGGAACCTTTGGGCAAGTGAGTTTGAACACAAGTAATTTACTCAGTCAATGGTGGGTAGTTAAAGTCAGACAGAACCAAGGTGTTCAGATGTATCTTGATAGACTCAAGTAGATCCAAATAGGCAGAGTGGGTGTCCTGATTCATGGTGGGGGGGGGGGCCTGTAGCTGGTAATGACTTGAAGTTGACAAGTTAATTGCACCTGAAGTATCTCCAGGGAATCAAACTGTTTAACCAGTTTGGAGGTGTATTTATCTTTAATGAATATTGATACACCACCTCCTTAAGTTTTCATGCCTTCAGGTTATGGTCTGAAGCTGTGGAATGAGGTGTAACCTAGTATGCCTGGGGTGATCTCCACAGCCTTGAACCAGGTCTCCATGACTGGACAAATGTCTGCATCTTCCAAGGTGAGGATTGCTTCCAGTGAGTGCAGTTTCATGTTAAGACTCCTAGTATTTAGCAGTATAACCAGATTGTTTTTAGATGGAGTTTTTATGTCAGGAACTTTGTCCTTGAGACACTGCCTAAAAAGGCACTATGGGGATGGTAAGAGCCTTAGCCAGTAGCCAAAATCCCAGGGGTGACAGATGAAGACCATCACTGGCAAAGCATCGTGGTCTGTTGATTATGTCATCTCAGGCTGACAGATACCGTATCCCCTTAGAATGACACCAGAAACTAAGCCAATTATTGAAGACAATCATTTTCTGTTTGTAGTGAGGCATCATCCTAGGTGAAGGCAAAATTGTGCTTAAGGCTATGGACATACCTGCCTGAGACACATAATCCGAGAGTTCAGTCATGTCTCTCTTCATATAGTCCAGAGAGGTACATCTCAAGTCATTCACACCAGCATAGACTATGACGGAGTCATAACAGTACCTGCTGTTGAGAGACTTGAGTGCATGTGTGATGTGGTGGATCCTAGCACCTGACAGACAGCTGACCATGACCTTTTTCTTATCCAGCCTGGTGAGAGGGACATCTGTGTGTCTTACGGGCTAATATGTTTGGTTTTGTTTTTTGCTTTAAGGCCTTGATAGGTGAGACACTGGTGTGTGAGCTATTATGTGTATGATGTTCTGTAAAGGAAGTGTTATGTGTAGCATGCTTGTGTTTGTGTTTGGGAGGTCTCTGGTGTTTAGTTATGTTTCTGGTGAGGACCTCCACATATATAGGTATGTGTGATATGTGTTTCGGTGAAGCAGGAGATGAGGTGTGCATGTTGACAACCCACTCCATTGTCATATGTACTGATTGGTGTGTGAGAGGGCATGGATTCAAGGATCTTCATATAGTTGCATTTCTCACATGTTGAGCTTCTGTGGACTAGGAGTAGAGAGTTGCCGGTGAACATCCCTCATAACTTTCTGATTTAAAAGCCCGCATTTGCACTTGTTTCCCACCTTCCCTGTAACTAGTCTAGCCCAGATACAGATTTGCTGTATCCAAGATTGTTTGTAAGCTCCTGAGTCCCCCAAGCCTTTCTGTGTTGGAGGGAAGATATCTAGCTTATCAGTGGGAGCGGTAAGCACTAAGTAGCCTATCTACCACATAAGGAGTGGTTTCTGGCCCAGAAATTGTATTTATTGGCTGTTTGGGTAGGTTTTTCCATCTCTCTCAACTTTCCGGTTTAAAAGCCTCCATTTGCTCTTGTTTGCTGCCTTTCCTGTAACTAGTCTAGTCCAGATACAGACTTGCTGTATCCAGGACTGTTTGCAAGCTTCTGAGTGGTGCTAGAGTCTGCTCTTCAATTTTTCCTTTAGACCTACTAGTTCTCTCATCTGCTGGACTTATACCAGCTTATTAGCCTAGCACTTTACCAGACTTCTTTTAGCAATTATTGTAGCACACAAAAGTGCTACCAGCACTAAACATTCTACAAGGAAACAGATCCAGCACTTATTATCAATGCCCACCCCTCCAGGCATGTCTACAGGTCAGTTCCCTGTGCTTTCTCCTATTAACCTGGTAAACCTGGTCATCCTGAGGCTTTGTAGCAACTGCCTCATGTACACAGACAACCCTCTCATCTTACCTTCCAACATTCAGACTTGTGAGAGATGCCCTTATAATATTCAAATTGGAAGCCACGCACTCTCCAGCCAGGACCTGAATAGCTGGTCAAGAGGAGAAGGTCAACACTTGTATCACACCACATGGAACACATAGCCCTCCAAAAACACACCAGCACTGCTTTCACATAAAAACACAAACCATACACCAACCTTTGCGGAGGCTCTCAATAAAAATCTACCCAAGCAGCAGAGACCTCCAAGGCAGAAACGCACTCGACCACCACAGCACAACACTAATAATGAGACACATAACTCTCCTAAACAGTGTGCCATGCAACCAAAGCCCCTAAGGCAAAACAGCATGCCCAACACACTAGTCATAGGTGACTCAATAGTGAGGCACACCGATGTCCCACTCTCTAGGCTGAATAAGGGGAAAACAACAGTCAGCTGCCTGTCAGGTGCCAGGCTCCATCACATAATGCACACACTCAGGTCCCTCAACAACAGGTACAAATATGACTCTGTCATTGTACATGTAGGTGTGAATGATCTGAGATGTACCTCCCTGGACTACATGAAAAGAGACATGGAGGAGCTCTGGATTATGTAGCCCAGGTGGATATGACCCTAGCCCTGAGCAGCATCCTGCAATCACCCAGAATGATACCACAGTACAAGCAGAAAATTATTGATTTCAGCAATTGGCTAAGTGTTTGGTTTCATTTGAAGGGGATCCAGTATCTGTCTGCCTGGGATGACATGATTGACAGACCTCGATGCTTTGCCAGAGATGGCCTGCATCTGTCACCCCTGGGCTTCTGGATATTGGCCAAGCCTCTTGCCACCCCATAGTGCCTTTTTTAGGTGGTGTTCCAAAGACCAAATTATCACCGTAACAGCTACAAACAAATGCAATGGATGGCATAACTTCCCATGTCTTTTTTGTTTTTTCATAGCACTGAAGAAGGCCAGGTTAATTCCAGGCTGAAACCGGTCTGTTTCATGAAGTCTAAATATTATTAAATTTATATTATAGTTCACAGCTATCTTGTTGCTGGCTATTTATTATTTTTGTTCTATTTTCTTGCCGTGCAACTTCCTCCGTGCAGGGAGACTTTTTGTTGATACACTGCGTTCTGTTTCCTGCTGGAGATCTATGGTGTGCTGTGAGGACGTGTTTGCTTTTGTGGATGTGGCTGGTGTGTATTATTTTTGAATTTGGACATTCCATTACTTCATTTTGTCCATCATCATATTTGAAGGAATCCTAGTGTGAATTTACGGATCATTAAGGTCCTGGCTATTTACTGTGAGTGACTCTTTTTAGCACGTTATTGAGGAATTATGTCTGTCGCTTGGTTTGCAGATTTGGGCGCCTGACAATTTTGCCAGTTCGAGGGACGATTCTTGATTTTTTAATTAGGAATTGGCTAATTTTGGTTGGATTATTAGGTAGAACTTGTTTTCCCCCCCAAATTTAAAAAAATTTTTCCCCCAAAAAAAAATTTTTTTTTAAAAAAAGGGTTTTTTTTTTTTTTTCCCCCCCCCTTTTTTTGGCCAAAAAAAACCTTTTTTTTTTTTAAGAATTTTTTAACCCTTTTTGGGGGGGTTTTGGGTATGCGGGGGGTTTTAAAATTTTTTTGGGGGGGTTTTTCCCCCAAAAGGGGGTTTTTAAAAAAATTTTTTAAAAAAAAAACCCCTTTAAACCCCCCCCAAAAATTGTTTTTTTAAAAAGGGTTTTTTAACAAAAAACCCCCCTTTTTTTTTTTAATTTTTTTTTTAAAAAAAAAATCTTTTTTTAAAACCCTTTTTTTCCCAAAATTTATATCGGGCCAAAATTTTTGGGGGTTTAAAGGGGGAAAACGGGGGGGTTTTTTTTTTAAAATTTTTAAAAATTTTTAAAAAAAATTTTTAAAAAAATTTTTTAATTTAAATTTTGGTTGTTTTTTAAAAAAGGTTTTTTTTAAAAAAAATTTAAAAATTAAAAAAATTTAAAAAAAACCCCTTTTAAAACCCCTTCCAAAAAACCCCAAAACCCCAAAAGGTTTTTGGGGATATTTTCCCCCCCCCCCCCTTTTTTTTTTTGGGGGGTTTTTTTTTTGGGGCCCCTTTAAAAAAACCGGGGGAAAAAAAAATTTTTAAAAAAAAATTTTTTAAAACCAAAAAAAATTTTTCCCCCTTTTGGGAAAACCCCAAAAGGTTTTTTTGGGGGTTTAAAATTTTAAAAAGGGGGAAAAAACCTTTGTTAAAAAAAATTTTTTTTTTTTTTTTTTTTTTAAAAAAAAAAAAAAAAATTTTTTTTTAAAAAATTTCCCCGGCCCCCCATTTGGGAAAATTATCGGGGATTTTTTTTCCCCCTTTTTTTTTTAAAAAAAAAATTTTTTTAAAAAAAAAAATTTTTTTAAAAAAAAATTTTTTTTAATTTTTTTTTTAAAAAAGGGGTTTTTTTTTTTTTTAATTTTTAAATTTTTCCCCCCTTTTTTTCCCTTTTAAAAAAAAAAAAGAAAAAACACTTTTAAAAAAAAAAAACCAAAAAATTTTTTTTTTTTTTTTTTTTCCCCCTTTTGGGCCAAAAAAAAAAAAAAAAAATTTTCCCTTTTTCCCCTTTTTGGGTTTTTTTTTTTTAAAAAAAGGTTTTTTTTTTTTTTTATTTTTTTTAAAGGGTTTTTTTTTTTTTTTGGGGGCCGGAAAACCAGGAAAACCGGCCCCGGTTTAAAAAAAAATTTTTTTTTAAAAAAAAAATTTTTTTTTTTTTTTTTTTTTTTTTCAATTTTTTTGGAAAATTTTGGGGTTTTTTTTTTGGGTTTCCCCCCTTTTCCCCCCCAAATTTTTTTTGGGGGGTTTTTAAAAAATTTAAAAAAAAAAAAAATTTTTTTTCAAAAAAAACCAAAAAGCCCCCTTTAAAAAAAAAAAAAAATTTTTAAAGGCCGGGAAAAAGGGGGGCCCCCAAAACCCCCTAAAACCCCCCTTTTCCCCCAAAAATTTTCCCCCCCAAGCCCCAAAAAAAAAAAAGGGGCCCCCCAAAAACCCAAAAAATTGGGGGGGGGGGAAAAAAAAAAAAAATTTTTTTCCGGGGCCCCCTTTTCCCCAAACCCCCAAAACCCGGGGGAAAAAAATTTTGGTTTTTTTTCCCCCCTTCCCTTTTTTTTAACAAACCCCAAACCCCCAATTAAAAAAACTTGCCCCCCCCCCCCAAACCCCCCCTTTGGGGTTTTTAAACCCCCCTTTTCCTTTTTTCCCCCCCCTTTTTTCCCCCAAACCAACCCCCTTTCCCCCCCAAAACCCCCCCCCAAAAACCCCAAAAAACCCCCCAAAAAATTTTTTAAAAAAAAGGGGGAAAAAAGGGGGGGCCCAAAAAAAAAGGGGGGCCCCCAAAAAAACCCCAAAAAAAAGGGCAAAAAAAAAAAAAACCAGAAAAAAAAAGGGCCCCGGGGGGGGGGGGGCTTTTTTAAAATTTTGTTTTTTTTTGTAAAAAATTTTCCCCTTTTTTTTAAAAAAAATTTGAAAAAAAATTTGAAAAAAAACCCCGTAAAAAAAAAATTTGGAAATTTTTTGGGTAAAAAGGGGAAAAGGGGGGGGGGGGGGGGGGTTTTTTTTTTTAAAGGGGGGGAAATTTTAATTTTTTTTTTTTTTTTTTTTTTCCCCGGGGAAAAAAAAAATTTTTTTTTTTTGGGGGGGAAAAAAAAAAAATTTTTAAAAATTAAAAAAAGGGGTTTTTTAAAAAAAGGGGGAAAAAAAAAAAATTTTTGGGAAAAAAAAACCCCCCCTTTTTTTTAAATTTTTTTTTAAAAGGGTTTTTTTTTTTTGGGGGAAAAAAAGTTTAAATTTTTTTTTTTTAAACCTTTTTATTTTTTAAATTTTTTTTTTTTCCTTTTTTGGGGTTTTTTTTGGGGTTTTTTTTTTTTTTTTTTTTTAAAAAATTTTTTTTTCCTGTTTTTTTTAAAAATTTAAGGGGGGAAAAAAACCCCCCCAAAAAAAATTTTTTTTCATTCCTTTTTTTAAAATAAAAAAAAAAAACCCCCAAAATTTTTTTAAAAAAAAAAGGGGGGGGGGGGGGGGGAAAAAAAAAGGGAAAAAAAGGGGGGGGGGGGGGGGCCCCCCCCCCCCGGGGTTGTTGGGGGTTTAAAATTTTTTTTGGGTTGTTTGGAAAAGGGGGGAAAAAGGGGGTTTTGGGGGGGGGTGGGGGCCCCCCACGGGGGGGGGGGGGGGTTTTGGGGGGAAAAAAACCCCCCAAAGGGGGTTCTTTTTTTTGGGAAATTTTTTTTTTTTTTTCTTTTTTTTTTCCTTTCCCGGGCCCCCGGGGTTTTGGGGGGGGGGGGGGTTTTTTGGGGAAAAGGGTTTTAATTTTTGGGGGGGGCCCCCTTTAATTGGTTGGAAAAAATTGGTTTAAGGGGGGGGAAACCCCCCTTTTTAAAAAATTTTTTTTTTTTTTTTAAAAACCCCTTTTTTTTAAAAATTTTTTTTTTTTTTTTTTGGGGGGGGGTTTGGGGGGGAAAAAAAAAGGGGGGGGGGGGCCCCGGGGGACTGGTGCATGGAAGCCTGACTAAGGCAGACATGATTGTAGCTTTGGTTCATAGGTTCATAGTTTCGGGGGGGGGAACCCCCTTTAAACCCCAAAAGGTTCCCGGTTCCCCCAAAAAATTTTTCCCCCCCCCCCAAAAAAAAAAACCCCTTTTTTTTTTTTTCCCCCCCCCCCAAAAATTTTTTTAAAAAAAAAATTTTTTTGGGGGGCCTTTCCGGGGGAAGGGGGGAAAAAAACCCTTCCCCCTTTTTTTGGGGAAAATTTCCCCCCCTTTTTGGGGGTTTTTTTTTGGGGGGGAAAAAAATTTGGGTTTTTTTTTTTGGGGGGGCCCCGGGGGGGAAAAAAAAGGGGAAAAGGGGTTTTTTGGGGGGGGGGTTTTTTGGGGAAAATTTTTGGGGGGGGCCCCCCCCCCTTTTTTTGGGGTTTAAAAAGGGGGGGTTTTTTTTTTTTAAAAAAAAAAATTTTTTTTTAAAAAAATTTTTTAAAAAAGGGAAAAAACCCCCATTTGGGGGGAAAAAAGGGGGGGCCCCCCCCCCCCCCCTTTTTTTAAAAAATTTTTTTAAAAAAGGGGGGGGGGAAAGGGGTTTTTGGGGGGGGGTTTTTTGGTTTTGGGCCGGGCCCCCGGGGGGGTTTTTTTTTCCCCCTTTTGGGGACTTGACTATGGCTCCTAGTTTGCAGTCACCTGTGAACTTCATTAGCCAGAGGCCTTCTATGTTAGCCTGTACTTCAGAGAAGTAGATACCAAACAGGAGAGGTCCCAGGATGGAACCCTGTGGTACTGTGCATGTCACTTCTTTGAGGTCAGATTTGGAGTCTGCAACTTTTACAGTGTGGGTTCTGTCAGTGAGCTAGCTGGCAACCCATCTTGTGACATAGGGATTTATACCTAGTTTAGTGAGTTTAGCTATAATTCCAGAATGGGGGATGGTGTCGAAAGCCTTGGAGAGGTCAAGATAGGCTGTGTGAACCACCTTACCCTCATCTACGGCTTTGGTGACTGCCTCAAAGAAGTCGATCAGGTTCAGGAGGTATGATCTGCCTTTCACAAACCCGAACTGGGTGGGATCCAGAGTGTGGAGGTTACCAATGTCTTTGTTTTTTAGTTCCATGATGATACATTCCATGGCCTTGCAGGTCACAGCTGCATCAGAAAACAGCAACCAGGAGGACGATCAGACTGGCAGTGGAGATGTACCACACTCAGAGAATGGACAGCTCAACCTTTCTGCAGAGGACTTAAAAAACCCGGGAAAAAATTTTGGGGCCGGGTTTTAAAAAAAAAAAAAAGGGGGGGGGGGGGAAAAAAAACCTTTTTTTGGGGGGGGGAAAAAAACCTCCGGGGGAAAAAAAAAAGGGGGGCCAAAAAAGGAGGGGGGCCCCCCCCCTTTGGGGTTGGGGGGAAAAAACCCCCAAAGAAAAAAAAAAATTTTTCCCGGGGGGGAAATTTTTTTTTTTTTTAAATTTTTGGGGGGAATTTAAAAATTTTTTAAATTTTGGGAAAATTTTTCCCCCCCCCTTTAAATTTTGTTTTTAAAATTTTTTTTTTTTAAAAAATTTTTAAAATTTTTAAATTTTTTCCCCCCAAAATTAAAAAAATTTTTGGGAAAACCGGGGAAAAAAGGGGTGTGGGGAAAAAAAAAAGGGTTTTTTTTCCCCAAGGGGGGGGGTTTTTCCCCCGGGGGGGGGGGAAATTTTTGGGGGGAAAACCCCCTTTTTTTTTGGGGAAAGGGTTTTTTTAAAAAATTGGGGGGGGGAAAAAGGGGGGCCCCCAAAAGGGGCCCCCCGGGAAAGGGACCCCCAGTACTGCTCATGGGTTTAACGGAATCCACTGTGGGCAGCCCAGACTGCCCCAACAGAATCTGCCAGTAGCAGAGGAAGCCACTAGTCCAGGTATGCATCCAGGACCTAGGGTTAAATGTTTTGAATGCAACCAGTGGGGCCATGTGACATACAGATGTCCACAGAGGCAAGGTAGGCAACAAAAGGTGAGAGAGCCAGTAAGTGTGGAAGACAAAATGCCAATAGTAGGTTGTCTTGAGACAACAGGGGCCAAACCCCCCCCGGGGAAGGTTTGGGGGGCCCCTTTTTTTGGGGGGCCCAAAAAAATTGGGTTTGGGGGGGGAAAAAAAACCCCCCTTTTCCCCCAAATTGGGGGTTTTTTTGGGGGGGGGAATTTTTGGGGGAAAAAGGGAAAGGGGGGGTTTTTAAATTTTTAAAAAGGATGGGGGGGGGTTTTTTAAAACCCGGCGGGGGAACCCCCGGGGGCCCCCCTTTTTTTGGGGGAAGGGGGGGGGAAAAAAAAGGGGGGGGCCCCTCAGCCCAAAAAAGGGGGGCCCGGGCTTTTTTGGGGGCCCAAAAGGGGGGAAAGGGTTTTTTAAAAAATTTTTTAAAAGGCCCCGGGGGGAAGGGGGGGGGTTGGGGGGGGCCCCCCCCTTTTTTTTTTCCCTTTGGGGGGAAAAAAAAAAAAATTTTGGGGGGCCCCCAAAAGGAAAAGGGGGGGGGGAAATTTTTTTTCCTTTCCTTTTGGGGCCTTTGGGGGGGGGTTTTTTTTGGGGGGGGGGGCCCCCAACCCCCAAAAAAAATTTTCCGGGGGGTTTTTTTTTCCCCCCAAAGGGGTTTTCCCCCGGGGAAAAAGGGGAAATTTTTTTTTTGGGGGGTTTCCCAAAAGAAATACTGTCTGACAGAGCTGCCTATTTTATGTCAGACCTGCTGGCTTGTCTGTGGAAGTACTGTGGGGTGAAGCACCTGAAGACCACCCCCTTCCATCCCCAGACTAATGGTCTTGTTGAGAGGTTAAACTCTACAATCAAGTCCATGCTATGGGCATTTGCAGACCAGTTTAAGAGGGAGTGGGACAAATATTTGCCCCATCTGTTGTTTACATACAGAGACATTCCCCAGGAATCCATAGTTTTTTCACCCTTTGAGTTTTGGGAAGGGGGGGGGCCCTTTTTTTTTAAAAAAGGGGGGAAATTTTGGTTTAAAAAATTTTTTTGGGATTTTTTCCCAAACCCAAAAAAATCCCCCCCCCCCCCAAAAAAAAAAGGGGGAAGGGGGAAAAAGGGGGGGGGAAAAATTTTTTCCCCCTTCCCAAAAAAAAAAAAGGGGGGGGGGCCCCCCGGGGGGGGGAAGGGAATTTTAAAAAAAAGGGGAAAAAAAAAAGGGGGGGGAAAAAAATTTAAATTTAAAAAAATTTTTTTAAAAGGGGGGGGGGCCCGGGGGATTAAAAGGGGGGGGGGGGTTTTTTTCCCCTTTGGGGGGGGGGAAAAGGGGGGGGGCCCCCCTTTTTCCCCCCGGGGGCCCCGGGGGGGGGGGGTTTTTTAAAAAACCCCCCCCGGGGCCCCCCCCAAACCCCCCCCCCCCTTTTTTAAAAAAAAAAAAAAGGGAAAAAAAAAAAAAAACCCCCCCCCCCCTTTGGTCCCAAAAAAAAAAACCCGGGCCCCTTTTTTTAAAAAAAAAAAAAACCAGACAACCCCCCACCCCCGGGGGGCCCGGGGGGATTTTTTTTAAAAAAATTTTTTTAAAAGGGACCCCCTTGCCCCCCCCCCAGGGGGGTTTTTGGTTTTTTTTTTTAAAAAAAAAAAAGGGGGTTTTGGGGGGAAAACCCCCAACCCGGGTTAAAAAAGGGGGGGGGTTTTTTTCCCCCCTTTTTTTCCCCCCCCCCCCAAAAAAAGGGGGGGGGCCCAAAACCGGGGGGAATTCCCCCCCAAAAAAAAATTTGGGGGGAACCCCCTTTTTATTAAAGGGGAAATGGGGGGGGCCCCCCCCAAAAAAAAATTTTTGGGTTTTTTTTTTTAAAATTTTTTTTTTTTAAAAAAATTTTCATTTTTTTAAAAAAAGGGTTTTTTTTTAAAAATTTTAACTTTTTTTTTTTTTTTTCCCCCCCCCTTTTTTTTTTCCTTTAAATTTTAAATTTTTTTTTAAAAAAACCCCCGGCCTTGGTTTTGTTTTTAGGGTTTTTTTTTTTTTTTTTTAAAAATTTTTAACGTATTTTTTTTTTCCCTTTTTTTTTTTAAAAAATTTTTTGGTTTTTTTTTTGGTTCCCCCTTTTTTGGTTTGGGGGTTTTAAAATTTTTTTTTTTTTTTTTAAAAAAAACCCCTTTTTTTTTTAAAAAAAATTTTTTTTTAAGGGTTTTTTTTTTTTTTTTTAAAAAAAAATTTTTTTTTTTAAATTATTTTTTTTTAACTTTTTTTCCCCCCCCCCTTTTTTTTTTTTGCAAATTTTTTTTTTTTTTTCCCTTGGTTTTTTTTTTCCCTTTTTTTTTTTTTTTTTGGAAGGCAGTTAAATTTTTTTTTTTAAAAAATTTTTTTTTTTTTTTTAAAATATTTTTTTTTTTTTATTTTTTGAAATTTTTTTTCCCTTTTTTTTTATTTTTTTTTTTTTTTTTTTTTTTTTTTTTTTTAATAAAATTTTTTTTTTTTAAAAAAACCCCCCTTTTTTTTTTTTATATTTTAAAATTTTTTAACCAATAAAAAAAAAAAAAAATTTTTTTTTTTTTTAAAAAAAAAAATTGGGGTTTTAGGTTTTTTTTTTTTAAAATTTTAAAATTTTTGGTTTAAAGGGGGGGGTTTAAAAAAAAAAAAAGGGGGGTTTTTAAAAAAAAATTTAATTTTCCCAAAAAAGGGTTTTGGTTTTTAACCTTTTTTTTTTTTCCGGGTAAAAAAAAAAAACCCCCCTTTTTAAAAAATTTAAAAAAATTTTTTTTTTTTTTTTCCCAATCTCCCCTTTTTTTTTTTTTTTCCCGGGGAAAAAAAAAAATTTTTTTTAAAAAAAAAAAAAATTTTAAAAAAAATTTTTAAATAAAAAAAAAATTCCAAAAAAAACCCCCCCCCTTTTTTTTGGGGGGGGGAAAAAAACCCCCCCAAAAAAAATTTGGGGAAAAAAACACAAAAATTCCCCCCCAAAAAAAAAATTTTTTTTTCCCCCCAAGGGGGGGAAGAAAAAAAAAAAAAAATTTTTAAAAAAAAAAAATTTTTTTAAAAAATTAAAAACCTTTTTTTTTTAAAAAAAAATTTTTTTTTTAAAAATTTTTTTTTTCCCCTTTTTTTAAAAAATTTTTTTTTTTTTTTTTAAAATTTTTTTTTTTTAAAAAGGGGGAAAAATTTTTGGGTTTTAAAAAATTTTTCCCCCTTTTTCCCCCAAAATTTTTTTTTTTTCCCTTTTTTTGGGTTTAATTTTTTTTTAAAACCCCCTACCCCCCCTTTTTTTTTTTAAAAAAAAAAAAAAGGGAAAAAAGAAAAAATTTTTGGGGGGGGGGGGGGGTTGTTTTTAAATTTTGAAAAAAAAAAAAAATTTTATCCAAAAAAAAATTTTTTTAAAAAAAAAAAAATTTTTAACCTTTTCCCCGGGAATTAAAAAAAAAAAAAAAAATTCCCTTTAAAATTTTTTTAAAAAACCCCCCCTTTTTTTTAAAAATTTTAAACCAGGGAAAATTTTGGGGCCAAGGGCCCAAACTAAATTTTCTTTTTTTTAAAAAACCCTTTTTTCGGGGCCCAAAAAAACCCCCCAAAATTTCCCCAATTTTTAAAAAAAAGGGGGGGTTTTAAAAATTTTAAAAATTAAAAAAAAAATTTTATTTTTTGGGGTTTAAACCCTTTAAATTTTTAAAAAAAAAAATTTTTGTTTTTTAAAAAAGGGGGAAAAAATTTTTTTTCCCCAAAATTTAAAAAAAGGGGTTGGGGGGGGTTTTTTTTTTTTTAAAATTTTTTTAAAAAATTTTTTTTTAAAAAAATTTAAAAAAAAAATTTTAAATATTTAATGTTTTTGGGGGGGTTTTTTATTTATTTAAATTTTTATTTTTCTTTTTTTTTTAAAATGGGAAAAAAAACCCCCCAAATTGGGTTTAAAACCCCCCAAATTTTAAAAAAAAAGGGGTAAACCCAAAACACGGGAAAAATTTTCCCCTTTTTCCAAAACCCTTTTTTTAAAAAAAAAGGGCCCCCCCCCCAAAATTTTTTTTTGGGGTTAAAAGGAAAAAAATTTTTTAAAAAAGGGGGGGGGGTTTTTAAAAAAAAATTTTTTTTTTCCCCGGCGGGTTTTTTTTTAAAAAAAAATTTTTAAAAAAATTTTTTAACCCATTTTCCTTTTTTTTTGGGGTTTTTTTTTTTAAAAAAAAAAGGGGTTTTTAAAACTTTAAAAAATTTTTTTTTTTCCCCAGGGAAAAAATTTTTGGGGTTTTTTAAAAAAAGGGACCCCTTTTTTTTTTTTTAAAAAAAAATTTTAAAAAAAATTTTTTTTTTCCGGGAAAAAAAAATTTTTTAAAAAAAAATTTTTTTAAAAAAGGTTTTTTTAATTTTGGGCCCCCCCTTTTTTGGGTTTTTTAAAAAAAAATTTTTAAAAAAAAAACCCAAAAAAAAAAAAAAAACCCCCGGAAATTTTTTTTTTAAAAAAAAAAGGGGTTTTAAACCACAAAAACCCAAAAAAAAAAAAAAAAAAATTTTTTGGGCCCCCCAAAGGGGGGGAAAAATTTTTTTTAAAAAAAAAAAAAAAAATTTTTTTCCCCCTTTTTTTTTTAAAAAAAAATTTTTTTTTTTTTAACCCCAAAAACCTTTTTTTTATTAATAAAACCCCCCCCTTTTTTTTTTTAAAAAAAAAAATTTTGGGGGGCCCCTTTTTTTTTTTTTTTTTTTTTTTTAAAATTTTGTTGTTTTTTTTTTTTTTTTTCCCCCCCCAATTCCTTTTTGGGGGTTTTTTTAAAAAACCCCCAAAAACCCCAAAAAAAACCCGGGGCCTTTTTTTTTTAAAAAATTTAAAAGAACCGTTTAAAACAAAAAAGGGGGCCCCGGGTTAAAAAAAAAGGGGGGGGCCCCCCTCCAAAAGGGAAAAAAATTTTTTAAAAATTTAAAAAAAGGGGGGTTTTTTAAAAAATTTCCCCCGGGCCCCAAATTTTTAAAAAAACCGGGGTTTTTTGGGGGAAAACCCCCCGGGGGGGGGTTTTTCAAAGGCAAAAAAATTTCCCCCAAAAAAAAAAATTTTTTTGGGGTCCCCAAAAAATTCCCAAAAAATTAAAAACCCCTAATTAAAAAAACCTTAAAAAATTACCCCCCAAACCCCAACAAATTTTTTTTCCCCCTTTTCCCAACAATTGCCCACCTTTCCCCCCAAATTTTTTTTTTTTTAAAAAAAAAACCCCCCCCCAAAATTTCCCCCCCCCCCCAAAAAAATTTCCCTTTAAAAAAAAACCCCAATTCCCCCCCAAAAAAAAATTTCCGGGGCCCAAAAAAAAAATTTCCCCCCCAAGGGGGAAAACCCCCAAAAAAATTTTCCCCCCAAAAGGAAGAAAATTTGGGCCCGGGAAAAAATTAAACCCGGCCCCTAAAAAAAAATTTTTTCCCCCGGGAAAAAAAAAAAATTTTTTAAAAAAAAATTTTTTTTAAAAAAAAAAACCAACGGGGTTTTTAAAAAAAGAAAAAAAAAATTTGTTTTTTTTAAAAAAAAAAGGGGGAAAGGGGGAAAACCCCCAAAAATTTTTTTTTAAAAATTTTTTTTTTTTTGGGGGCTTTTTTTTTGGGGGGAAAAAAAATTTTTCCCTTTTTTTTTTTTTCCCCAAAAAAAGTGAAATTAAAGGGGAAATTTTTTTCTTTTAAAAAAAAAAAAATTTTTTTTTTAAAAAAATTTTTTTTGGGGGGAAAAAAAATTTTTTAAGAATTTTTTTAAAATTTTAAAAAAAAAAATTTTTTTATTTTTTTTTTAAAGTTTTTCCCTTTAAAAAAAAATTTTTTTTTTTTTTTAAAAGGGGGTTTTTAAAATTTTTTTTAAGAATTTTTTTTTTTTTTTTTTTAACTGGGGGGGGGTTTTTTTTTTTAATTTTTTTTTTTTTAAAATTTTTAAAACCCCCCTTTTTAAAAATTTTAATTTTTCATTCCTTTAATAATAAACCAAAATTAAAATTTTAAATTTTTTTTTTTAAAAAAAAAAAGGGGGGGGAAAAATGGTTTTTTAAAAGGGAAAAAGGGGGGGGTTTTCCTTTTTTTGGGGTTTTTAAAAAATTTTAAAAATTTCCCGGGGGGGGGGAAAAATTTTTAAAAGGGGGGGTTTTGGGTTTTTTGGGGGCCAAAGGGGGAAAAAAGGGGGGGGAAATTTTTTTCCCCCCCGGGGGGAAAACCCCCCTTCTGTGGGGGGTTTTGGGAAAGGGAAAAAGGGGGGGGTTGGGGGGTTTTTTTTTTTTTTTTCCTTTTTGGGGGGTTTTTGGGTGGGTTTTTAACCCCTTTTTTGGGGCCCCCCTTTTTAAAATTTTTTTTTGGGGTTTTTTTTTCCCCAAAAAAAAAAAGGGGGGTTGGGGGTTTAAAATTTTTTTTTTCCTTTTTTTTTGGGGGTTTTTCCCCTTTTTAAAATTTTTTTTTTTTTTTTTTTAAAAAAAAAAAATTTTTTTTTTTTTAAAAAAAGCCAGGGGGGGGAAAGGGGATTAAAAAAGGAACCCAAAAACGGCTTTGTCCCAAAAAAAGGGGGAAAACCCCTTTTTTTCTTAAAAAAACCCCCTGGCCCCCCAAAACCCTTTCCCCCCCCGGGGGGCCCGGGCCCCCCTTTTTTTTTTCCCCCCCCCCAAAAAAAAAGTGTGGGGTTTTTTTATTTTTTTTTCCTTTTTAAAAACCTGGGGGGTTTTTTTTAAAAGGGGTTTTTGGGGGGGGGAAAAAAAAAGGGGGGGGGTTTTTTGGGGAAAATTTAAATTTTTGGGGGGGGGAAAAATTTTTTTTTGGAAAAAGGGGGGGGAAAAAGGGGGGGGGGGGTTTTTTTTAAAAAATTTTTTTTTGGGTTTTTTGAGGGGGGGGCCCCCCCGGTTGGTTTTCTTTTTGGGGGGTTTTTTTGGGGAAAGGGGTGGGAAAAATTTTTTTTAAATTTTTTGGGGGAATTGGGGGGGCCCCCCACTTTTTTGGGGGGGGGTTTTTTTTAAAAAAAAAAAGGGGGGGGTTCCCAATTTTTTAAGGAAAAAGGGAAAAAGGGTTTTTAAATTTTTCCCAAAAAAAAAAATTTTTCCCCTTTTTCCGGGCCAAAAACCCCGGGAAAACCCCTTTTGGTTTTTTTTGGGGGGGTTGCCCCGGGTTTTTTTCCCCTTTTTTTCCAAATTTTTTGTTTTTCCCCGGGGGCCCCCCCCTTTTTGGGGTTTTTGGGGTTATTGATTAAAATTTTTAAAAAAAAAGGGGGGCCCTTTAAGGGGGTTTTGGGTTTTTTTTTTAAAAAAAAAATTTTTTTTTTTTTTTTTTAAAATTTTTTAAAAAACCAAGGGGGGGTTTTAAAAAACCCCCCCAAATTTTTTTTCCCCGGGGGAAAACGGGGAAATTTTCCCTTTAAAAACCCCCCGGGGGGGAAAAAAAAAAGGGGGGGGTTTTTTTGGGAAAAAAGGGGGTTCCAGGGGGGCCCCCCCCCCCGGGGGGGGGGGTTTTAAAAAAAAAAAAAAAAAAAGGGGGGAAAAAAACCTTGGGAAAAAAAGGGGGGGGGGCCCAAAAAAAATTAAAACCCGGGACTAAAGGGGGGAAAAAGGGAGGGGGGGGGGGAAAAAAAAAAAAAGGGAAAGGGGAAAAAAAAAAAAAAAAAGTTGGGGGGGGGGGAAAAATTAAAACCCCAAGGAAAAAAAAAGGGAAAAGGGAAAAGGTAAAAAGGGGGTTTTTTTTAAAAAAGGGAAAGGGGGGGGGAAAAAAAAATTTTTTTAAAATTTTTTTAAAGGGGAAAAGGGGGGGTTTTTTTTTTTTAAAAATGAAAAAAATTTTTTTTTAAAAAATTTTGGGGGGGGTTTTTTAAACCCAAAACCCTTTTTTTTTTTCTAAAAAATTTTTTTCAAAAAATTTTTTAAAAGGGAATTTTTTTAAAGGGGGAAAAAATTAAAAAAAAAATTTTTTTTTAAAAGGGGGGGGGGAAAATTTTTTTCAAAAAATTTTTTTAAAAAATTTTTTTTTTAAAAGGGTTTTTTGGGCCCCCCTTTAGGGGGGGGAAAGGGGGGCCCCTCCCCCTTTTTTGGGGGGGGGGTCCCCGGGGGCCCCCAAACCCCCCCCTTTTTGGGGGGGGGGGGCCCCCCCCGGGGGAAAAATTTTTTGGGGGGGGGAAAAAGGGGCCCGGGCCGGGGAAAAAAGGGGGAACCGGGGGGGAAAAAAAAAAGGGGGTTTTAAAAAAAAGGGGAAAAACCAAAAAAAAAAAGGGGGGGAGGGGGGGAAAAAAACCCCGGGTTTTAAAACCCTGCGGGGTTTTTAAAAAGGGGGGGGGGGGGGCCCCCCTTTTCATCCGGGCCAAAAAGGGGGGGTTTTTAAGGGGGGGCCCCGGGGGAAAAAACCCGGGGGGGGGTTTTTTTTGGGGGGCCCCTTTTGGGGGGAAAAAAAAAGGGGGGAACCCCCCGGGGAGGGGGCCCCCCAGGGGGGAAAAAGGGGGAAGGGGGGGGTTAAAAGGGGGAAAGGGCAGGGGCCCCCCCGGGGGGGGGGGGGGTTTTTAAAAGGAGGGGGGCCCGGGGGACCCTTTTTTTCCCGGGGTTTTTGGGAAAACCCCCAAAGGGGGGGGAAAGGGTAAAATTTTGGGGGGGGAAAAAGGGTTTTTGGGGAACCCCTTTTTTTGCGGGTTTAGGGCCAAAAAAAAAGGGTTTTTTGGGCCCAAACCCTTTGGCGGGAAAAAAGGGAAAAAGGAAAAAAATTTTTTTTTTTTTGGGGGGCGGGAAAAATTTAAAAGGGGGGGGTTTTTGGGGCCTTTTCCTTTTTTAAAAAAATTTTTAAAGGGGGGTTTTTTTTTAAAAAAGGGGGAAAAAGGGGGGGGGGGTTTTTTTTTTTAAGCGGGGGGTTTTCCCCCAAAAAAAAGGGGGGGCCCTTTTTAAAACCCGCGGGTTGGTTTAAAAAATTTTTTAAAAAAAATTTTTTCCCCCCCCCTTTTGGGGGGAAATTTTAAACCCCCCCCTTTTCCCAGCCCTTTTTTGGGGGGGGAAAAATTTTTTTTTTTTAAAAACCAAAAAACCCCAAAAATTTTTAAAAATTTTTTTTTTTTTTAAAAGGGGTTTTTTAAAACCCAAAATTTTTTTTTTTTGGGGGGGGGTTTTTTTAAATGGGGGGAAAAAAGGGGTTTCCCGGGGGTTTTGGAAAAAAAATTGGGAAAAAGGTTCCCCCGGGGGGGGGGAAAAAAAAAAGGGGGTTTTTTTTAAAAAAAAATTTAAAAATTTTTTTTGGGGAAAAAAAATTTTTTTTCCCCCCAAAAATTTGGGGTTGGGGGGGGGAAAAGGGGGGGGGTTTAACTTTTTTAAAAAGGGAGAAAAAAATTTTTCCAAAAAAACATTTTTAAAGGGGGGGTTTGAAAAAAGGGGGGTTAAAGGGGGGGGAAGGGGGGAACAAAACCCCGGGGGGAAAGGGGGGGGGGCCCCCCTTTTTAAAAAAAAAAACGGGGAAAAAACACCCGGGCCCCCGGGGGGGCCCCCCGGGGGGGGGGGGAAAAAAAAAAAATTTTAAAGGGGCCAAAAACCCCGTTTGGGAGGGGGGGAAAAAAAGGGGGGGGGTTTTTTAAAAATGAAAGTTTTTTTTGGGGGGGGGGCCCCCGGGGGGGGGGGGTTTTTTTTTTTTTTAAAAAAAAAAAAAAATTTTTTAAAGGGGGGGGCAAATTTTAAAAATTTTTCCCGGGTTCCCCGGGGGGGGAAACCCCGGGTTTTGGGGGGGCCCTTTTTTTGGGGTTTTTCCCAAAAACCCCCGGGGGAAAACCCCTTTTCCCGGGGGTTAAAACCCCCGGGGAAAAATTTTAAAAAAATCCCCCCAAAAACCTTAAGGAATTAAATTTTTAAGGGGGGGGGGGGAAAAAAAAAAAAAATTTTTTTTTTTTTTTTTTAAAAGGGGGGTTTTTTAAAATTTTTTTTCCCAAACCTTTTTTTTTTCCCACTTTTTTTTTTTAAATTTTTAAAAAAAAGGGGGAAAAAAAAGGGGGGTTTTCCTTTTCCCAAAAAATTTTTGGAATTTTAAAATTTTTTAAAAAAAATTTTTTCCCCCTTTTGGGTTTTTTTTTTTCCCCAAAATTTTTTTTTTAAAACCCCTTTTTTTTCCCCTTTATTTTTCCCTTTTTTTTTAAAAAAAATTTTTAGGGAATTTTTTTTTTTTTTTTTAAAAAATTTTTGGGTTTTAAAAAAAAAATAGGGGGGTTTTTAAAAAAAATTTTTTTTCCCAAACCCCCAAAAATTTTTTTTTTTTTTTTAAAAAATTTTTTTTTTTTTTATATTTTTTTCCCTCTTTTTTTTTAAGGGTTTTAAAATTTTTTTTTTTTAAACCCCAAAAAAAAATTTTTTTAAATTTTTTCCTTTTTTAAAAAATTTTTTTTTTTTTTTTTTTCCCTTTTTTTAATTTTTTTTATGGGGGGGTTTTTTAAATTTTTGGGGGTTTTTCCCTTTTTTTTTTTTTTTTTTAACCTTTTTTTTGGGGGCCCTTAATTTTTTTTTTTGGGGGTTTTCCCTTTTCCTTTTAAAAAAATTTTTAACAGGGGGGTTTTTTTTCCAAAAAAAATTTTTTTAAATTTTTTAAATTTTTTTAAATTTTTTGGGGGGGTTTAATTTTTTTTAAAAAAAAAAAACCGGGTTTAAAAAAAAACCCCCCAAAAAAAATTTTAAATTTTGGTTTTTTTTTAAATTAAAAAGGGAAAAAAGGGGCCAAAAAAAATTTAAAAAAAACCCTTTAAATTTTTTTTTTTTTTTTTTTAAAAAATTTTTTTTTTTTAAAAAAAAATTTTAAAATTTTTTTTTAAAAATGGGGGGCCCCCAAAAACCAAAAATTTTTTTAAAAAATTTTTTTTTTTCCCCCCCCTTTTTTTTTTTTTCCCCAAAAAAAAAATTTTTTTTGGGAAAAAAAAACCCCCCAAAAAACCCCAAAATTAAAAAAAAAAATTTTTTTTGGCCAAAAAAAAAAAAAAGGGAAAAAAGTTTTTTGGGGGGAAAAAAAAAATTTTTTTAAAAAAACCCCTTTTAAAACGTTTTAAGCCCAAACCCCTTTTAAAAATTTTTTTTTTTTTTTTGGGGAAAAAAAAAAATTTTTTTTTTTTTTTAAAAAAAAAATTTAAAAAATTTTAACCCCAAAAAAAAAATTTTTTTTTTTTAAAAATTTTTTTTTAAAACCAAATTTTTTTTTTAAAAAATTTTTTCCTTAATTTTTTTTTCCTTCTTTGTCCCCCTTTTTCCCCCTTTTTTTCCCTTTTTTTTAAAAAAAAAAAAAGGGGGTTTTAAAAAATTTTTTTTTTAAAATTTGGGTTTTTTTTTCGGGAAAAAAAATTTTTTTTTTTTTTTCCCCCCAACCCCCTTTTTTAAAAAATTTTTTTTTTTTTAAAAAAAATTTAAAAAAATTTTAAAATTCCCTGGTTGGGGGGGGAAAATTTAATTCCCCCCCAAAAAAAAAAATTTTTCCCCCTTTTAAAAAAACCCCCCCTTTTTTCCCCTTTTTTTTCTTTAAAAAAATTTTTTAAAAAAACCCCCCCCCCCCCAAATTTTTTTTTAAAAAAATTTAAAAAATTTTAGGAAAATTTTTTTTTTAAAAATTTTTTGGGGGGGGGGGCCCCTTTTTTTTTTTTCTAAAAAAACCTTTTTTTTTTAAAATTTCCCAAAAACCCCCAAAAATTTTTTTTAAAAAAGGGGGAAACTTTTTTGGGGGGGTTTTTAAAAAATTTTTTAATTTTTTTGGGGAAAATTTTTTTAAAAACCCCCAAATTAAAAAAAATTTTAAAAAAAATTTTTTTAAAAATTTTTTTTTAAAAAAAATTTTTTTTTTTAAAAATTTTTTTTAAAAAAACCCCCTTTAAATTCCCCTTTTTGGGTTAATTTTTTTTTTTTAAAAACAATTTTTTCCCAAAATTAAATTTAAAATTTTTTTTAAATTTTGGGGAAATTTTTTTAAAAAATTTTTTGGGAAAATTTTTAAAAAAAAAAAACCCAATTTTTTTTTTTTGGGGTTTTTTAAAAAAAAAGAAAATTGGGTTATTAAACCAAAATTTTTTTTTTAAAACCCCTTTTTAAACAAAAAAAACCTTTTTTTTCCCCCCTTTTCCCCCTTTTGGGGGGCCAAATTTTTTTTTTTGGGGGGGAAATTTTTTTAAAAGGGGCTCATTTTTGCCAAACCCCCTTTTTTCTTTGGGTTTAAAAAAAGGGTTAATTTAAAAAAAAATTTTTCTCCCCCCCCCTTTTTTTTTAAAACCCCCAAAAATTTTTTTTTTTTAAAAATTTAAAGGTTTTTTTTTAAAAAAAAACCCCGTTTTTTTTTTAAAAATTTTTTTTTTTTTTTAAAAAAATTTTTTTTTTTTTTTCCCCCCCCCCTTTTTTAAAACCCCCCTCTCCCCTTTTTTTTTTGGTTTTTAAAAAAAAAAAAGGAAAAAAAAAAAAAAAGGAAAATTTTAAAAAAAATTTTTTTTAATTTTTTTTAAAATTTTTTATTTTTTTTTTAAAAAAAAAAATTTTCAAAAAAAAAAAGGGGGTTTTCCCGGGGTTTTTAAAAAAAAAAGAATAAAAAAATTTTAAAAAAAATTTTTTTTTTTCCCTTTTTTTTTTTTTTAAAAATTGCTTTTTTTTTTTAAAAAGGAAGGCCAAAAACCAAAAAAAGGGGGAAAAAAAATTTTTTTTTTTGGGAAAAATTTTTGGGGTTTTTAAAAAATTTTTTTTTTTTTTTTTTTTTTAAAGACTTTTTGTTTTTTTTTTTTTGGCCCCCCCCTTTTTTTTGGGGGGTTTTTTCCAAAAAAAAAAAATTTAAAAAAAAAAGGGGTTTTTTTTTTTTATAAATTTTCCCCCTTTTTCCCCCAAAAGGGGGAAATATTTTTTTTTTGGGGGGGAAAAAAAACCCCCCCCTTTTTTAAAAAAAAAACATTTTCCCCCGAATTAAAACCCCCCCGGGGGGCCAAACCCAAAACCCCCCCCAAAACTTTTAAAAAAATTTTTTTTTAAAAAAAGGGGGGTTTTTCCCAAAAATTTTCCCCGGGACCCCCTTTCCCCCCCGGGTTTTTTTTAAAAAAAAAATTTTTTTTTCCAAAAAAAAAACCCCCCCCAACCCCCCCCCTTTCCTTTAAAAAAAAAAAATTATTTAAAAATTCCCCCAAAAAATTAAAAATTTTTCCTTTTTAAAAAAAATTTTTTTAAACCCCCCCCAAAAAAAAAACCCCCCCCCCCCAAAATTAAAAAAAATAAAAACCCCCCCAAAATTTTCCCGGGCCCCCCCCCCGGGGGAAACCAAAAACCCCCGGGTTTTTAAAAGGGGAATTCCCAAAAAAAAAAAATTTTTTTTTTCCCCCCAAAAAATTTTTAAAAAAAAAAAAAACCCCCCAAAAAAACCCCCCCGGGTTAAAAAAGGGGGGGCCCCCGGAAAAAGGGGAAAAATTTTTTTTTTAAAAAAAAAAAACCCCATTTTCCTTAAAGGGAAAAAAAAAAAAAAAAAACCCCCAAAAAAAACCCCTTTTTTGGGGGGTTTTGGGAAATTTTAAAAATTTGGGGTTTTTGGGGGTTTTTTTTTTTTTAAGAAGGCCCTTTTTTAAATTTTTTTTTTGGTTTAAAAAACCGGAAAAAAAAAATTTCCCCGGGGTTTTTTTTGGGGAAAAAAGGAAATTTTTAAAAAAAAAAAGGGGGGTTTTTTTTGGTTTTTTTTGGGGGGAAATTTTTTCGGGAAAATTTTTTTTTTTGCCCAAAAAAAAAGGGTTTTTTTTTTTTAAAAAAAAAAAAATTTTTTTTTTTAAAAAATCGGGGTTTTTTTTTTAAAAAAAAAAAAAATTTTTTTAAATTTTTTAAATAATTTTAAAAAAAAATTTTTGTTTTTTATTTTTAAAAATTTTTTTAAAAATTTTTTTTTTTTAAAAAAAAATTTTGGTTTTTTTAAAAAAAAAATTTTTTTTTTAAAATTTTTTTTTTTCCCTTTTAACCTTTAAATAAAATTTTAAAAAATTTTGGGGGTTTTTTTTTTTTTTTTTTAAAAAAAAGGGGGGTTTTTTTTTTAAAAAAAAAAAAAGGGGGGCCCCCGGGGGGGGTTCTTTTTTTTTTTAAAATTTTTGGGGAAAAAAATTTTTAAAAAAAAATTTTTTTTTAAAAAATTTTTGGGGGGAGGGGCCCAAAGGGCCCGGGGGGGGAACGGGGGGGCCCCCCCGGATGTTTTTTTTTAAAAAAAAATTTTTTTTGTGTGTGTTTTTGGGGGGGGGGGGTTTTTTTTTTTTAAAAAAATTTTTTCCCCGGGGGTTTGGGAAAACCCCTTTGGGGGGGTTTTGGGGACCAAAAAAAATTTTTGGGGGAACCCTTTCCCTTTTGGGGGGGAAAATTTTTTTTTTTTGGGGGGGGGGGGTTTTTTTTTTTTCCTTTCCCTTTGGGTTTTTTTTTGGGGGATTAAAATTTTTTTTAAAAAAAACCCCCTTTTTAAATTTTTTGGGGGGGGCCCAAAAAAGGGTTGGAAAAAAAGGGGGGTGGGGGGTTTTGGGGGGGGTTAAAAGGGGGGTTTTTGATTTTTTTTTTCCGGGGGTTTTTTTTTTTTTTTTAAAAAAAAGGGGGCGGCCCCAAAAAAGGGGGGGGGGGAAAAAAAGGGGGGGTTTTTTTTTTCCCCACCCCCAAAAAAAGGGGGAAAAAATTTAATGGTGGGCCTTTAAAAATTTCCCCCAAAATTTTTTTTCCCCCCCCCCCCTTTTTTTTTTTTTGGGGGGCCGGGGTTTGGGTTTTTTTAAAAAAACCCCCCCTTTTTTTGGGGGTTATTGGGGGAAAATTTTTTTAAAAATACCTTTAAAAGGGGTTTTTTGGGGGGGAAAAAAATTTTTTGGGGTTTTTTTTTGGGGAAAAATTTTTCCCCCTTTAACCCTTTTGGGGGGTTTTGGGTTTTTAAAGGGGGCCCCTTTTGGGTTTTTTTTTGGGGGGGGTTTTCCCGGAGGAAATTTTTTGGGGGGGGGGGGGCCCCTTTTTTTTGGGCAAAGGGGGGGAAAACCCCCCGGGCCCCCTTTTTTTTTTTTTTTTTTTAAAGGGCAAATTTTTAAAAAGGGGGAAAAAACCCCTTTTTTTTTTTTTGGGGGGGGTTGGGCCCCCCAAAACCCCCCCTTTTTTTTGGGGAAAAAAAAAAGGGGAATTTCCCGGGCCCCCTTTACCCCCAAATTAAAGATTTTTCCGGGGGGTTTTTAAAAATTTTAAAAAAAGGGAAAACCCCCCTTGGGGGGGTTTTTTTAAAATTTTTTGGGGGGGTTTTTTTTGGGGGCCCCCGGGGGGGGTTTGGGGGGGTTTTTTTTTGGGGGGTTTTTTTTAAAGGGGAAAAGGGGAAAAACCAAAGGGGGGGGGGGGGGGATTTTTTAAAAATTTTTTTTTTTTGGGGTTTTTGGGGGGGTTTTGGGGCCCAAAAAAACCCGGGGGGAAAAGGGGTTTTTTTAAAAAAGGTTTTTTTTTTTTTTTTCCCCCCAAAGGGGAAAAAAAAGGGGGAACCCCCCCCTAAAGGGGGGGGGTTCCCAAAAAAAAGGGGGGGGTTTTTTAAAACCAAAATTTTTTTGGGGGGGGGGGGGTTTTTTTTTGGGCCAAAAAACCCCCCGGGGGGAAAAAAAACGAAAAAAGGGAGGAAATAAAAAAGGGGGGCCCCCAAAAAAAAAGGCGGGGTTTTTTGGGGGGGAAAAAAAAAAGGGGGGAAAGGGGGGGGGAAAAATTTGGAAAAAAACCAAAGGGGGGTTTTTAAATTTTGGGGGGGGGGAAAATTTTGGGGGGAAAAATTTAAAAATTTTAAAAAAAAAAACCGGGGTTTTAAAAAACCCCCCCTTTTGGTAATTTTTTTTTAAAAAAAAAAAAAAAAATTTTTTTTAAAATTTTTTTTTTTTTGGGGGGAAATTTAAAAAAATTTTTTTTGGGGGTTTTAAAAAAAAGGGGGGAATAGGTTGGGTTTTCCCCCCCCCCAAAAAAAATTTCTTTTTTTTTAAAAAGGGTAAATTTTTGGGAAAAACCCCCCAAAATTTTTTAAAAAACCCCCAAAAAGGGAAAAAAAGGTTTTTGGGGAAGGGGGGGAAAAAAATTTGTAAAGGGGGCCCCCAAAAAAGGGGGGGGGAAAAGGGGGGCCCCCTTTTTTTTAAAAAAAAAAAAAAAGGGGGGGGGGGGAAAAAAAAATTTTTAAAAGGGGGGGGGGAAATAGGGGCCCGGGGGGGGGGGGGGAAAAAACCCAAAAAAATTTTTTTTCCCCCCAAAGGGCCCCAAAAACCCCGAGGGAAAAGGGGTTTTTGGGAAGGGGATTTTTTTTGGGCCCCGGGGCCCTTTGGACAAAAAGGGGGGAAAAACCCGGGGGAAAAAAAGGGGGCCGAAGGGGGGAAAAGGGGGAAAAGGGGGGGGAACCAAAGGGGAAAATTCCCAATTTTTTGGGGGGAAAAACCCTTAAAAAAAAAGGGGGGGTTTGGAAAACCCAGGGCGGGGGCCCCCCCCAAGGGCCGTTGGGGGAAAGGGGGGGGGGTTTAAAAAGGGAGGGGGGGAAACCAAAACCCCCGGGGGGAAAAGGGGGGCCCCTTTTGGGGGGGTTTGGTAAAAAAAGGGAAGGGGGAAAACGGGGGAAAGGGGGGGGGGGTTGGGGGAAAAAAAGGGGGGGCCCCCCCTTTTTCCCCCAAAAAGGTTTTTGGGGGGGGGGGCCCTAAAAAAAAGGGGGGGTTTTTTTTAAAAAATTTGGGAAAAAAAAGGGAAAAGGGGGGAAAGGGGGGGGGTTTCCGGGGGGCCTTTTCCCCCAAATTTTTGGGGGGGTTTTAAAAAAAAATTTTTTTTGGGGGGGTTTTTGGGGAAAAAAAAGGGGCGGGGAAAAGGGAAAAATTTTAAATTTTTTTTTTAACCCGGGGGGGGGAAAAAATATTTTTACCCCCAAAAAAAATTTTTTGGGGGGAAAAAAACCCCCCTTTTCCCCTTTCCTTGGGGGGGGGTTTTTGGGGTTAAATTTTAAAGGGGGGGTTTTAAAAAAAAAAAAAAACCCCTTTTTTTTTAAAAAAAAAAAAAAACCCCCCCTTTTTAAAAAGGGTTTGGGGGGGTTTTTAAAAAAATGGGGGTTTTTGGGGTTTTGGGGGGGAAAATTTTTTTTTTAAAAAAAATTCCCCCCAAGCCCCCCCCGGGGGGAAAAGGGGGGGCCCAAATTTTCCAAAAAAGGGGGTTAAAAAAAGGGGGGGTTTTTTGGAAGGAAAACCCCAAAGGTTGGGGGGTTTTGGGGGAAAAAAGGGGAAAAAAAAGGGAAAAAAAAGGAACCCCAAAAAAAAAACCCAAAAAAAATTTCTTTTGGGGCCCGGCTGGGGGGGGCCCAAAGGGGGGAATTTTGTTTTTGGGGGGGAAAAAAAAGGGGGGGAAAAACCCCCCAAACTTTTCCCCCCTTTTTTTGGGGGGTGTTTTTGGGGTTGGGGGGGGGGGGGCCCCCCCCCCGGGGGAAAAAAACCCCCCGGGGGGGGCCCCCTTTGGGGTTTTTTTCCCCCCCAAAAAAAGGGGAAAAAAAAAAAAACCCGGGAAAAAAACCCCCCCCCAGGGGGGGAAAAAAAGGGGTTTTAGGGGGGGGGGAAAAAAAAAAAAAGGGGGGGAAAAGGGAAAAAAAAGGGGAAAGGGGGGGGAAATTTTTCCCCCGGGGGGTTTTAAAAAAAACCCCCGGGGGGGGAAAAAATTAAAATTTTCCCCCCTTTTGGGAAAAATTTCCAAAAAGGGGCCCTAAAAAGGGGGGAAAAAAAAAAATTTTTATTTGGGGGGGGTTTCCCTTGCCCCCCCAAAGGGGGTTTCCCCTTTTTTTTTCCCCCCTTTTAAATTAAAAAAGGGGGGGGGGAAAAACCCGGGGGCCCAAAAAAAATTTGGGGGCAGGGGTTTCCCCTTGGGGGGGGAATTGAAAAACCCCCCCCCCAAAAAAAAATTTTGGGGGGGCCCCGAAAAAAAGGGCAGGGGGGCCTTTTTAAAAAAAAATTTTGGGGGGGGCCCCTTTGGGTTAAAAAAACCGGCCGGGAAAAAAAAAAAGGGGGAACCCCCCCCAAAAAAAAAAAATTTTTTTTGGGGGCCCCCGGGGGAAAAAAAAAAAAGGGGGGGAAAATTTTAAAATGGGGGGGTTTTTAAAACCCCAAAAGGGATCTGGTGACTGATCTCTTCAGTGAGGCTTGGACTGATTCCTCAGTGGAAGGGGTAGCAATGTCCCAGCAGCTTTCTTCCACCCAGTTTCGAGAAATCCGAGCAGTGTTACAGGAGTTTGGGGACATGTTCACTGGGAAACCAGGGTGCACCCACCTGGTGCAGCACCAGGTGGATACAGAACCCCAAGGCCTATTAGGCAGGCCCCTTATAGGGTGCCTGAGAGAGTCAAACAGACTCTGTAGGAGGAGATATGGGAAATATTGGAACTAGGGGTAATTAAGGAGTCCAACAGTCCCTGGGCCTCCCCAGTGGTGCTGGTGCCAAAGAAGGATGGCAGCATCAGGTTCCGTGTGGACTACAGGAAATTAAATAGTCACACAGAGTCAGATGCTTACCCCATGCCTAGGACAGATGAGGCCCTAGAGCAGCTGAGTGGGACTAAGTATCTTACAACTATTGATCTTACCAAGGGTTACTGGCAGGTGCCCTTGACTCCCAGTGCTAGAGTGAGGTTAGCCTTTGTGACTCCTTTTGGCTTGTATAAGTTCACAAAAATGCCCTTTGGGCTGAGAAATGCCCCAGCGACTTTCCAGAGGCTGGTAGATCATATCCTAGCAGGAGCAGGAGGGTTTCCCTTGCTTACCTCGATGATATTGCCATCTACAGCCATTCCTTGGAAGAGCACCTTCAACATGTCAAGGAGGTGCTGGGCAGACTACAGAGGGCAGGGGTGACCATTAAGCCCAGCAAATATCAGGTGGGTATGGCAGAGGTCTCCTACCTGGGATGTAAAATGGGGAGTGATAAGATCAGGCCAGAACCTGCCAAAGTGGAAGCCATTCAGGCATGACCTGCACCTGTTACCAAAAAGCAGGTGAGGGCATTCTTTGGGACAGCAGGGTAGTACAGAAAGTTTGTCCCCAGTTATAGTACCATAGCTGCTCCCCTCACAAACCTGACAAGGATGAATAGGCCAGATAAGGTAGTGTGGACCACAGCATGTGAGCAGGCATTCTAGAAGCTTAAATAAGCTTTGGGAGGACCCCCTGTGTTAGCCAGTACAGCAAATAATTTGTTGTGCAGGTGGATGCTTCAAACCATGGGCTAGGGGCTGTACTTTGCCAGATTTCTTCAGAGGGAGAAGAGCACCCAGTGGTTTATCTCAGTCGTAGGCTCCAACCCAGGGAGGAATGCTATGCAGTTGTAGAAAAAGAATGTTTAGCTGTAGTGTGGGCACTGCAGAAACTTCAGCCTTATCTCTAGGGAAGAAAATTCACTGTAGTAACAGATCACAGTCTCCTAACATGGTTAAACAGAGCCAGCCAGCGAAATGCAAGTTGCTAAGATGGAGCCTAGGGTTGCAAGCATATGATATATCAATGCAGCACTGCAGTAGGGTTAGCAGTGCCAATGCAGATGGGCTCTCAAGTCAGGGAATGGGGTAAGGTATACTCAGATAGACCTAACCCTCTCAAGCAATGTTTCTCAAGGGTCACTTGAAAAACTAGCTTGAGTTCTCCAGGGGGGAGACGTGTGAAGACATGTGAAGGCTGCCAGCATAGCTAGATAGAATTTTTTAGATAATTCTGTCATTTGTAAATATTAATGTAAGCCACAGGCTTGTTCTCTTAAATGTGAAAAGATTGTATTGGACGTTGAACTGAAAAAATGTAACAACAGTGGACTCTGCTGTTAGAAAGCTGATAAGTCAAGCATTGTAAATTTCTTTGATCTAAAACACGGAGCCAAGATGTCTAGAGGGAGGCATTCTGCCTATTGTTTTGAGGTCAGAGTTAATGGCTAGAATTTACATGTATAATTTATTTTATTGCTCGGGCTTCCTGACCAGCTGCAAGATCAAAAGGGCTATTAAACTCTGAGTTTCTGTTAGCCTGGGAACCAGAAAGATATGATGTAATCTGAAATGAATCAGTGGTACTGTGTTATCAATTTAAGGACAAAAAGAATGAGAGAATTTAGCATTTGTGTTGAGAACATTCAACATCACCAGCACTGTCTTGTTCTATATGAAAGTTTATTTTAGAACTGTGTTTTCTCTTAGCTATAGCTAGGAGCTAGGACGATTATATTAGTTTTTTCTGTATTAATGTCAGAACTTTTCTACTGTATTATAAGTATTTCTCTGTGATCTCTGACCTCTTGACTAGCAAGCACTGTGTAGTAAGAAGCATTGTCTTGTGGTTTTATTATTTATTATTAAATATTTTTAAACCTTTCAACTGTGGCTGTTTTGTGTAGAGATAATTTAAGCTCTAGAGTACATTGCATGTATATAGTGATACTGGCCAAGCCACTCCAATAAGTCTTGACAGCTCAGTTGCACTTACCATTTATATAATAACATTGCACAGTAATAATTGGACACCCTTTCATAAGGGCCGTTTAGTAGTTGATAAATATTACTGGGTGGTGGCAAGTAGTACTACTGTATAGTCTGGGTAAAAGGGGCACAGCTGCAGAACCTGTGCCAGCCTTCCTCAGGAGTGTCTGTGTGGTTGTATATAACTCTTATCTCAAAGTGTGTGTGTGTGTGTGTGTGTGTGTGTGTGTGTGTGTGTGTGTGTGTGTGTGTGTGTGTGTGTGTGTGTGTGTGTCAGCTACTTAGGCAGGGACACGAAGCACTGGTTGGACAGAGAGGGTGCTAAAGGTTTTAGCTTGCCCACTAGGCTGAGATCTGGACCCTATAGCTGTGCCAGTGCAGTGTCTTATTGGGGACTTGGAGAGAAAGGGAGAAACCAGACCCAGACTGACTATGATCTCTGTGTGCTCTTAAGGGAAATTGTACTTTACTGTGTGTGTATTTATTATCCCTTTACCTATATGGACACCCCTCACTGGTGTTAGTGATGAGGACTGAGGCTCCTTGATTGCTGGGCCAGGACATGGGCATCACACCCTGCCATAAACAAATTCTACAACAGAAGGAGGAAACTGATGCAGAATAAGGTGAAGTCCCATGACTGGAAAAACTCCCTTATCAGCCTCAACAATATGTTGAGATTCCTCATCAAATCCTCTAAAGCTAGCTATGAAAACAGAATTGCAGCAAATAGTGAAGACAACCACAAGGCCTTCTATAATTATGTAAAGAATCTCCATGGCAATACCCAGATTTGCTCTGAGCTACTGCACAATGGTACCTCTTATACTGAGCCTACAGATATTACCAGTATACTGGCTGACAGATTCAGTGCCAGCTTTACTCCACTCACCTCAAAGGACCAATCACAATACCAGTAGACTGCCAGACACCCAATATTACCTCTGCACAGGTTAAAACAGCACTGTCCAAGGCCAAAAATACAGCTTCTATGGGACCTGATAATATTCCTGGTTGTGTTCTACATGAACTACAGAGTGAACTGGCACCTCACCTGTGTGCCCTGTTCAATCACAGCCTCACCTCAGTCTTTGTCCCTACTGAATGGCACACTGCTACAGTCATCCATCTCCACAAAGGAGGAGTAACTACAGACCCTGGGAACTATCGCCCCATTAGCCTGATGAATCTGATATGCAAAGCTATGGAACACATAATCATGGACCTAATAAACAAGGATATAGGGAATCTACAAACTATGGATCACACACAGTTTGGTTTTGTGAAGGGTAGATCATGCCTGCTCAATTTGGTCGACTTTTTTGAGTCAGTCACCAGAGCTGTGGATGAAGACAAGGTGGTTTATACAGCCTACCTCGATCTGGCCAAGGCCTTTGATACCATTCCCCACTCAGAAATTATTGATAAACTCACCACGCTAGGCATCAACCCCTATATCACTATGTCAGTTGCAAAATGGCTCACAGATAGAACCCACAGTGTGAAAGTAGCTGACTCCAAGTTAGATTGCCAACCAGTCACAAGTGGAGTCCCACATGGTTTGGTCCAGGGTCCTCTCTTGTTTGGTATCTACTTCTCTGAAGTACAGGCCAACATGAAGGGACTCTGGCTGAAAGAGTTCACAGATGATTGCAAGTTGGGAGCTATTATTAACTCCCCAAGTGATGTTGACATCCTACAGAAAGGCCTCACTGAGACCAACGACTGGTGTCAGAACCATGGCCTTAAGCTCAATGCCAAAAAATGTGTTGTCATCCCCTATGGGAAAAACCCAGTTCCCATGAATTACCACATTGATGGTAGTCCACTGAACACAGAAGGCGTTATAAGAGATCTGGGAATACAGGTTGACAGCAACCTCTCTTTTGACCACCACATTGCCATTGTAGTCAGAAAGTCCTTCTATGTGGCATATCTCATTACTAAGGGTTTTACATACAGGAAGAAAGAGGTCATTCTCTCCCTGTACTCTTCCCTCATTAGGCCAATCATAGAGTACAATGCCCCATTTGGCATGCACCTCACTAGACACTTGCAACAACTGGAGAGGCCACAAAAGTACCTCACAAAGAGGATCCTAAGCCTTAAACACTTGTCCCATATGGACAGACTCAAACAAAACTCCAACTATTCTCTGTCTCATATCGCCTACTTAGAGGCAATCTCTGCTTGATTTGCAAGGCCATGTCTGACCCAGCTCTGTTAGAAATGCTGCATCGAAAGAAATCCCAATCCCTCCACACCACACGCTCCAGAGACCTCAACCTCATTAATACAATCAACAGAACATGCTGGACAGGTTCATAACCCAGAGACTGCCCATGCTATGGAATAGACTTTCCATACATGTCAAACAGAGCACCTCACTGGCTCTCTTCAAGAGAAATCTTGATGAGTGGATGGGAAATAGAAAATTCACCCCAGGAATCACTCTAGTGGGTCTACTCTACAGAAGCACTGGGAACTAAGGTCTGGTGGCACGATGCTAGGGTAATCCTAAAGGCTCCAGGGTCATTAGCCTAGTACACACCTATGAACCTATGAACAGGGTCACTTCAGGTTACTAAATGACCACTGAGAGTAAATAATTACATTTCTTTATTTTATAATATTAAATTTAGTGTACCAAGGAAAAGGGTATTTCTATGGAAGAATTGTCAGTGAATATTACTGGGCTTGATGGGGAAGCTGGCTTTTTATTGCTCTGGATAAACACAGCCCTGAAGAAGTATTCTTATAACATAAAAGTGCATCTTTGCAAGAATAAATAAAGCTAATTAAGCAAAGATGTTTCCTCTTTCTTATAAAATGTAAAAGGAAAATACACATCTATTTTAGGTTTTATCACAAGACCACATGAATTACACCACATGGAAATGAGACGCTGAAAGCCCTATTTAAATGAAACAACATTAAACACATACCATTAAACACATACCATTAAACATATACCAAAGGTTTTTTTTTTTTATAAATGATCATGGATCTCTATGCATGTGTTTGGGTTAGGGTTGTCCCACACACATCTACTTCATTTATATTTTCAGTTGAAGGTCTCATGGAAAAAGTGAATATTTTGTTTTGTAATAAAAGTAGAGGGCTGCAGGTTGCAGGGACGATTTTCTATTACAGGAACTGATAGCATAATGTCACTTCAGAATGCTAGGCAATTGCCACTGTATGGTTCAGTTAAACGCCGCTTTCAACAACTTATTTTTTGGCAATGTGTTATTTATGCTGTCATGCATTAAGAAGCTAAACTAGAACCAAAAATTTATGTGCTACATCTCTATTTAGAAACATATCTTCTAGACTTAAAAAATACACTGGTCTAGCAATAACTCAGGAGCTCTAATAGATGTAACAGTATACCGTGATGAAAACAGATTCACTTTAAGTAACACGGATTCTTCCAAGCATGTGAATAAGAACACTTTGGACTGGATTCTGGAATGACCTAGAGTAACATACTATATCGAGCAGTTACTCCACTTCTAGGTCCAAAACACAGGGCTCTGCAAATCTATGTTCAATGTAAGATAGTGGATAATGGTACAGTCTTGCACATGATTGCAAAAGGGGACTCAGGCTTTCTACACTGACTGAAGTCCATTCAGAAGAAATGGGAAGTGTCAGTGAATGCAGCTCCATCTGTATATGGGACTACATACAGTACCTCGTGGGAAGCCTGATGGCCTGAAGTACCTAATTATGCATACAGGTAGGGCTGTACAGCAGTTATCAGGAGTGGCTGGGGGGGGGGATCATGGGAATACTGCTCAACTGACCCTGACTTTCAGGGACATCCCTGATTTTGACAAAACTTTTAGCTCTGTCTCTCTTAATCCCGCCTAAAACTGGTGACTTTTGGAGAAAAGGTGGTGAATTACACTTAATAACTAATGACAATAATTATAGTTACAGACTTCTTTTACTTCATAAAATGTATATTAATTCACTGTCTCTACTGTCAATGCCTCATGTTAATAGTACTAATACGTTAAAAGTGTCCCTGATTATTTCTGGATCTGTCCATGATTCTGTTGAGATTTGCACCTGATTCATTGAGAGCTATGTCCCAGCTCATACATGGTTATGTGCATTGCAAGCTGCCCCTTACACTCCTCTGGGGATGTCTCTCATTGATATAATTTAAAAAAAAGAATTAAATCTCTAGAGGGCTAGTGGCCCCTTATAGTCACCCCTCTTCTTGGATGTGGGGAATGTAGGCTTGATGGCCTACCCTACAGATGGCTCAGCTGAACTATTTAGCTTCATGGCCTTGCAGGCTTACCTGTATCTCAGACCTTCTTTTGCAGGGTAGCTCTTTGCCTGCAGTACCAAGTGCAGCATACAGATAGAGGTGATGCACCCAGGAATTTCAGCCAGACTTGGCGGCCTTGACAAGTATTCAGACAGTGTTAGCACCATGCACTAGCATAGGTAATGAGATTTATTAATACCGAATCTAATTACATTGTCTGAGTGCAGCGTCACTCCATTCAGTTCATTACCTTGTTCTGCGATAGATTGAATTGTGTGAACTCTGCCCCCTGGATAACATAATCTTTGGAGGGCAGGGTCGATTGCATACTTCATTGTAATGAGAGCAGATGGCCTACATTGCCCTGCTCCCCCTATGATGGGCTTTTGGAATCTGGCTCTTTTTCATTTTATTTATTTCCTTTTGTTTACCAGGAAAGTCTGACTAGGATTACAGTTCCGTTTTCAGTGGATGCTCAGAGAAAAAAGCTCCATTATATCAAAGTAATTTTACACTGCATAGATAAAAAAGAAAAACACATCAAATCAACAACATAGTAAATTGTACTTGCACAAAACAAAATTAAATTGCTGAGAGAAAAATAAGAAAAAAGAAAGCATCTATATAATTTATTTGCATTATTTTAACTAAGACAAGATATAAGTTTTCGAACCTGAACAAGAATAGGAGAGACAAAAAAATGTCCTCATAAAAAGCTTTTTTTTTTTTCCACTACACAATAGATAAGAGAAAAATATAGTCAGGCAGTAAGATTTGGAAAAAAGAGATGGGGGATAGTAATATGAGAATAGGATGAGATATCTGAGGTTTGATAAATTAGGGATAGTACGGTTGGGTGGGAGAAAAAAAGAAATTTGGAT